>NW_006921818.1:3849351-3850017 GCF_000298275.1 Orycteropus afer afer | reverse complement strand
TCTGTGTCTGTGTTAATTGGTTTCCCTTTTCTTTGTTGAAGAGGGTCTGTGCAATCCTTCTGCCTAGTCCGCCATCTTGCCCCGCCTCCAGCCTGATTTTCTTTTGAGTCTTATCCTGTTTGGGGCTCACTGAACTTCTTCAATGGATATCTTCTTGTCTTTCATCATATTAGGGAAATTGTCTTCCAACAAATCATTGACAATGGTCTCTTTGGTTGTATTTGTCTCTTCCTATTCTGGAATTCCAATCACAAATAAGTTATTCTGTTGATGGTATTCCATATGAATCTTAGACTTTTGTCATATTATTTTGATTTTTTTCTTGAAACATCCCTTAACAAAGTTGTATTGAGGTATTTGTCTTTAATCTCACTACTTCTGTACTCCATTGATTCAATTTTACTCCTTTCCTGTTCAATGTATCATCTATTCTGAAATCTTAGTGTTAATCTTCTGCATTTCTATTTGTTGTTTTGTATTGTTGTTGTTGTTAAGTGCTGTCGAGTGGTTTCCGACTCATAATGACCCCATGCACAGCAGAACGAAACACTGCCCAATCCCATGCCAGCCCCACAATCCCCACAGCCCATCATCGCAGCCACCATGTCAACCCATCTCGTTGAAGGCCTCCCCCTCTTTCGTCGACCCTCCACCCTACCAAGCATG
>NW_006921818.1:3844968-3847630 GCF_000298275.1 Orycteropus afer afer | reverse complement strand
CTCAAGGGCAAGGTTCAGAGTCTCTTCTGTCATCCACTTTGTTCTTCTCTTCTTTTCTTGTTGTTTTAGTGATCTCTTGCTTTCTTCATGGATAATGTTCTTGATATCTTCCCAGTTGTTTTGTATGGTTTCTAATATTTTGTTTATTTTGTCAGTTTGTTCTTGTACTGTTTCCCTAAATTCTTTTAGATTTTTTTGTGTGTTTTCCTTAATTTTGTCAGTGTTGTCCTTTATTTGTCTCTTTATTTATTGAAGGTACTTAAATATAATTCTTTTAAATTCCTTATCAGGGAGTTCCAATGCTGTTTCTTTCTCAGGGACATTTTCTGGTCTGTATCCTGGTCCCTTGTTTGTGCTACTTTATCTTGTTCTTTTTGTGAACTGCGATGGTTAGTTGTCTCTGGGATATTGTGGTATCATTGTATTTGTATTTAATTGTATATTGATGTGTTTTGCCCAAGATTTTTTTTCTTCTTAGATATAGTTGAGTGGGGAGAGCTACTGTTCTCCCCTATTCACTAGTTGGCAGCACTGTCTCCTGGTGGATGTGATAGAGAATGAGAGTGTTTGCACAGATCTCTGTTAGCTGTACATGAAGAGCAGTTGATGGTGAGTTGGCTGGTTATTGGCTTCCATCTATTGTTGGTTACTTGGTGCATAAGCAAGTGGCGGGCCCTCATCCAGTGGTTGGGGATGCAGGTGGTGTGGATATGTTTGGGTCACATGGGCACAGTGGCTGTCTACTAGTCAGTAAGACAAATAAATAAATAAATAAATAAGCTACCAAAAAATAAAAACAAGAGGGAAAACACACAAATTGCATAAACAAACAGGAATCATCACAAAAGAGAGATATATAGCTAGAGAGAGAGAGAGAGAAAGAGAGAAAAAATACAATAAATGAAAATAAAAAAAAAAAAAAGGAAGAGTATAGAAAGATAAAGAGAAAAAGAGGCCCCCCTCCCAACAATATCTGGTGGTGGTGATGAATAAGACAAAAGAACAGGAGTTAAAGAATAATAAGGAAAAATGAGAAAAATGTAAAAAGAAAACAATTGATGGGAAGAACTGAAATAAGAAAAGAAAGAAAAAAAAGAAGGGAACCAGGAAAAGAGAAAAGAAACAAAAAACCAAGAACCATGGAAGAGAAAAATAATAAAAAGAAAGGAAGAGTAGGAAGGAAAAAAGAATAATTTAAAAATAAATAAACAAAGGTTCGAGCAAGATGGCAGACTAGGCAGAAAGACTTCACAGACCCTCTTCAACAAAGAAAAAGGAAATAAATTAACACAGACTATTGTGTAGTAAATTACTTAGTGTGGCTTTTCTACACATAAGTCTTTGTAAACCCCAAGGTGGGATTTTCTATGAGCAACTGAAGAGCTCCTGATTGCTGAAGTTGTCCACCTGGAGTATTTCTGTTGGGAGTGGCACAAAATAATGTTCTGGGAGGTGACCACTCTCTCTCAAGTGCTTAGAGTTCTGATGCTATGATTGGCTAGTTTGACCTCCCTGCCAGGCTCAAAAGGAGGCCTCCTAGAGGCAGAACTCTCTCTGACTGCTGGTTGAGGAAGATGTGCTGCCGAATGGGACACGCGCCCCTGAAAGAGACATGTCCTGCTGGGAAAGAGACACAAGAGACATACATTGCTGAGTGAGACACCGAGGGACCTCCACTGCTGGGAAAGAGACTGTGAGAGACTGTTGGCTGAGGGACGGTGGGCTGGGAGAGAGACTGAGCGTTCTTCCTGAACTTGAGTTGTAGCCTGGTGCTTCCCTAACAAACCCCGTAATCCATGAGTTCTGTGTGGCCACTGCAGCGAATTATTGAACCCAGAGGAGAGGTGGTGGGTGCTTTGGGAGGAACGGTTGGTGAAAGGGCTGGAGGGAGGTAGCATGTCTGGCCTCGCAGGAATAGGCCTAGGGCTATTGATGGTAATTCTGTCTTCCGCTTGTGGGATTCTAGGAGGTCAGAATATGAGGCCTCCTTGCCATTTCTGCACAGACACAGAAGATAATCCTGGACCCCTGAGACTTGAAGGGAAGGATATAGAAGTGGAGTAAACCCCAACTAGCAGAAGAATTTGTGTGAAAATACCAAAAAAGGAGACATACGGAGCTGTGGTTGGCAGCAATCCTGGGCAATCCTGATGGCACACACAGCTTGGAGATTCCGGAGTGGTGGTAGGACCTAAGAATTAACCAAACAATCAGCCCAGCTAGCTAGTGACTGCATGGAGGACTGTGCACAGTGGCTGGGGAATAAACAGAGAAGGTGAAGAGAAAGGTGGCTGAGCTGTGGACTTTTGACAGTCTGGAGGGTGCCACCATTTTGAAGCTTTAAAAGCAGCTTGACTGTTTTGGATATTTAAAGAGACAGCACCCTAGCAGATTCCTGGGGCTTAAGAACACGTTTTGCTTTCCAGCAACTCCAAGGACATTCTGGACCCACAAGACTGCAAAGTTTTTTGATGGTTATTGCGGTGTAGTAAATTACTTAGTGTGGCTTTTCTACCCATAAGTCTTTGTAAACTCCAAGGTGGGAATTGCTATTAGCAACTGAGGAGATCCTGATTTTAAAGTCGCCCACCTGGGTTATTTCTGTTGGGCGTGGCACAATACAATGTTCTGGGAGGTTCCCACTCTCTCTCACGTGCTTAGA
>NW_006921818.1:3835035-3838518 GCF_000298275.1 Orycteropus afer afer | reverse complement strand
AGTGAGAGCCATGACAAGAACAGATAAATGCACACCCATGTTCATCGCAGCACTATTTACAATAGCCAAAAGATAGAAACAACCTAGGTGTCCATCAACTGAGGAATGGATATCCAAACTATGGTACATACACACAATGGAATACTATGCAATGCTAAAGAATAATGTAGAATCTGCATAACACTGCATAATGTGGATGAACTTAGAGGACATTATGCTGAGTGAAATAAGTCAATCACAAAAGGACAAATAATGTATTAGTCTGTTATTGTAAAAGTTAAGGAAAAGTTTATCTATTAGAAGGAAATTTTCTTTGTTGGTTACCAGGGTTGGGAGGGAAGGGCACTGAAGGCTGTTAGATAGATAGAGATAAGTATTGATTTGTAAATCTGTAAATCTTCACCAAAATCATAAATAAATAAATAAATAACAAAGAAACATACAAACAAAAACACCCTGGGAGGTGGGGACAGGGCACCCAGCTTCTGTCAGGGCACACAGACTAGGTTGGAGTTCCTGCCTGTCTAAAAGGTGGGTAGAGTTTGTGGATGGCTCAGCACTGTCTCTTCTGTTTACCAAGAGGGTATGGGAGGTACAAGAGTAACAAGGGAAAAAGAACATCTTTCTAGTTGTCAGCCTCCAGTGTGGTTGCCCATGCTGTCCTCAGCAAGTGGAGTCTATTCTTAGGTTGCTGCCTGGATTTACATACCACTTGCAAATATTCAAAATGGCTGCCCACTCAGGTCAGCCGTTAGTCTATAGATCTGTTTTTCTCTATGTTCACTGTTTTCCTTTCTAGTCATCATCTGCCAGTGCAGTTGCCCATATAGTACTCAGCCAGCAGAACTGATTCTCAGGTTGCAGCCTGAATCAGAACACCACTTGTAAATATTCAAATTGACCGCACCGTGAAGACAGCTGACAGTCCACAGTTCCATTTGTCTCCTTATTCAGTTTTCATTCAGGTTCTTCTACTGGTTGGTATTTAACCCACTTCTTTATCCTTCCCTTCAAAGATCAGGGTTCCAGGATTATCTTCTATGTCTGTTTCAATTAGTTTCTCTTTTCTTTGGTGCAGAGGGTCTGTATAGCTTGTCTGCCTATTCTGCCATTTTGCCAGAAGTCTAGTTTGTTATGGGGATTTGAGTGATAGTTTACAGAGCAAAGTCATTTTCTGTACAACAGTTCATACCCATTTTGTTTCATGACATTGATTGCAATTTCTACCATGCAATAGCTATTTTTCCACTTCCTCCCTGTGGTTATCTTTTCCCTGTGTCTTTCCCATGCATCCCTGCCCTCTGAACTATCTGTGCAAATATTGCCCTTCTGATCTCCTATGGTTGATCATTTTAAAGAATGCACTTGCCTGGTATAAATGTTCACCTTATGTGCCTGTCTATTGTTTGGCTAGAAGTCACTGAAGTGAATTCAATTCCAGGCTGGAAGAGTGACTAGGGTCTATAGTCTTGGGGGTCTCAACAGTCTCTATCAGTTCAGTAAGCCCAGTCTTTTTTTTTTTATGATTTTGAGTTTTGTTCCCACTCTATCCAGGATCTCCTGCACTGATCCCTTTCTGAGTGGTTGACAGTGGTAGCCAGGCACCATCTAGTTCTTCTGATCTCAGGGTCACATAGGCTGAGGTTTGCATGGTCCACTAGTCCCTTAGATTAATTGTTTCCATGCATCTTTGTGGTTTTTTTCATTCTTCTTTTCTCTGGATGAGGAGATACATACACACTGTTGCATGTAGATGGCTGCTTGCAAGCTTTTACGACCCCAGTTGCTGGTCACTAAAGTAGGAGGTAGAACAATATTTTTGTGTAATATTTATGCCAATGGAGGTTGATGTCACCCACGACTATGCTTCCGAGCCTGTGGGCCCAGTAACTCATTCCCTCAGGGTGTTTGGCTGTGGTTAAGAAGTTATCATGACTTTGCCCTATTAACTCTATTATATATATAGGCTTTCTTATAGTCTATACAAATATGAAAGTAGAAATATTATCTGCCAAACTTATATATGGTCATGGTACATTCCTTTTTGCCTACCCATACCTGATATCGGAAGGAAGATGGGGCAATCTACTTCCATAGTGATATTGCCTCAGAAACTCAAGGAGGGGTCACTATGAGTCGGGTCTGACTTGACGGCACATAACAACAACAACAACATACCTGATATGATTGAGTTTTCTTTTGTGATTTGTATTAGACTGGGTTTTCTAGAGAAACAAAACCAGTAAAAGCTTATATATATATGCATATATGGAGAAATTTATCTTAGGAAAATGGCTCACACACTTATAGAAGCTGGCAAGTGCAAAGTTCCTGGATCAATCATCAAGCTGGAGGCTTTTCCAGGTCAAGCAGGAGGATTGTCCTGACTCTTGCAGCGGCAGGGGCTGGGGAACTCAAGGTTGGCAGGTAGTACACCGGCTGTTGACTCTAACGAATGACGAATCCAAGATCTCCAGACCAAATGGTGGATTGTTCACACACGGACAGTTGTAGGCAGCACAACAGAATCTCAATCCACAGAATGTCTCTTTTCCCAGAATGTCCATAGATATACTGGAAGCAGACCACACCCCTAGGAAAACTCCCTTTCAACAGATTTCTTGCTCAAAACATAATCGTCTGATCCCGTCATGGGAATAACCACATCACAACAGCGTGAACTACACAGAATTGTCTTCCCCCCAAGTTGACACACAGCTCCAACTGTCACAGTCCACCCCTTGTCAACTTGGCAGTTGTACACATCTTCTTAACCATATATAATCTCTAAATAAGGACAATTATAAAGTCATATTTGCACCTAACATGATACGTTAACACACATACAATCAAGATGCATTAACCTTAGTTACATTTCACAGTTCATAACAGAAGGAAACAAAAATATTTGATGCACATATACAATGAAGAAATATAATAATCACAGTCTTTGTTTCTGCACTGGTCACGTGGTCATAGCTGATATTCAGAACTACCTTCTTCCACCACCCATTCTGTATTTCCTTTGCCCTCAGCAAGCACCTCAGCTGGTCATGGTTCTTTGCCTGGTGGGGTGACCCAAATCTTCATTCCTGAAGGATCTGGGCCATTAGCAATCATATCAGAATTAGGTTGCTGTTGACTTTAATCACAGGGCATGGTAGTACTAAGAGACGTCCTAAAGAATCTCCTGTATTTCCAGGACTTATGCTGAGTGAATTAAGTCAATCACAAAAGGACAAATAATGTATTAGTCCATTATTGTAAAAGTTAAGGAAAGGTTTGTCTATAGAAGGACATTTTCTTTGTTGGTTACCAGGGGTGGGAGGGGAGGGGAGGGAATGCTGTTAGATAGATAGAGATAAGTATTGATTTGGTTTAAGAGAAGGGCAATGTACCAAATGTGAGTGACCAATATGGCAGCATTGAGGATGAGAAAGACAGAGAGAGGTACATGGGAGGTACAGACAACAAATATGAACC
>NW_006921818.1:3832987-3833875 GCF_000298275.1 Orycteropus afer afer | reverse complement strand
CAATTTCCCCTTGGTAATCAGGATCTATCACACTAGATAGTACAGTAATGCCCTTCTTTGTCTGTTGACCCAGAGGTATGAGGAAGCCAAAATGGCTGGGGGTCATTCTTAATGTCCAGTTCAATGCAATCAGTATTGTGTCTCCAGGTGGGAGTGTTCCTCCCTTTGGGACTAAGATCTCTAGACCTGCAGAGCTTAGAGTAGCAGGGACAGGAAGCAAAAATTTTTTGAGTGGGTCTCTAGGGGTAATGGTGAGTAGTACCACTCCTGTTTCCACCCCTTGGTTCCTGGACCCGTGAATCCTGGCTATTGGAGAAACAGAACCATATATTGGACACTGGTTTAGAGCATATGCAGCCTCCTGGAAAACATTGCCCCAACCCTTCAAGGTATTCCCACCTAGCTGGCGCCATATTTGTGTTTTTAAGAGGCCATTCCATCGTTCTATCAAGCCAGCTGCTTCAGAATGATGGGGAACATTGTAAGACCAGTAAATTCCATGAGCATAAGCCCATTGCCTCACTTCATTTGCTGTGAAATGAGTCCCTTGATCCGAAGCAATGCTGTGTGGGATGCATGACGGTGGATAAGGCATTCTGTAAGTCCACAGATGGTAGTTTTAGCAGAAGCATTGCATGCAGGGAAGGAGAATCCATATCCAGAATAAGTATCTATTCCAGTAAGAACAAAATGCTGTTCTTTCCATGATGGAAGTGGTCCAATGTAATCAACCTGCCACCAGGTTGCTGGCTGATCATCCCGAGGAATCATTCCATATCACGGACTCAGTGTTGGTCTCTGCTGTTGGCAGATTGTGCACTCAGCAGTGGTGGTAGCCAAATCAGCCTTGGTAAGTGGGAGTCCATGTTGCTGAGCCCATGCATAACC
>NW_006921818.1:3815709-3832887 GCF_000298275.1 Orycteropus afer afer | reverse complement strand
TGGGCCTAAATCAATAAACTCAGATTGATCCAATCTTACATTCCTTGCACCATTATCCCACACCCTCAGTAGCCATTCCCATACATATTCTCCAGGTTTCTGTCTGTACATGTTAGCAAAATCAAGTAGGTCTTTTCAGGTATAGCATACCACCTCCTCAGTCACACTTTCTGTTTCACCTTTTGAGGTTCACTTGGACTTAACTTTAGTTGTATGTCTAGCAGCAACAATGGGTGGTTGAGGCAGTTCCTGAGAGCATTCAGGAATGTCTTCCTTGGCCTCTGCTTCAGACAATGACCCAGCGGGATCAGTTTTGCTAATCCCATCAAACTGAGGTGGAGGGGATAATGGTTTTACAGTAACCCATTCAGATGGGAGGGTTTCAACAGAATTTACAGGCTCCATATCCTGATCTTCCTGATTATTTGTCCATATGTCCCCATTCCAGGTTTCATGATCCCATTTTTTCCCAATAAATAGCCTCACTTTAAGGACAGACACCGTTCTGCATTGGCTATTTAATTGGCATTGTAATTCAGCCATCCTTACAATAAGACTTTGGGTTTGGTTTTCAGCAATATCAGCTCTGTTACTACAAGATATAAGGCAGTCTTTCAAAGCACAACTGGAAGCACTGAGGTCTTTTATGCAGTGCCTAAGCCGAGACTCAGCAGCCCTGAGCTCATCTCACTCTTTCACCACTTTGTCTAGTGTAAGTAGGACCAACCAACCAGCTTCCTTATACTCCTCATGCTGACAAAATTGCAGAAAAGTATCAAATATCCAATCACCCAGAGCGTCACTTCTCATAAGTGCTTGATCTATTGGTGGTGCTATTTTGCATATTAATGTTGCCACCTCATGCCACGGATTAGCAGGGCCCTCTTTACTAACAGATGCAGGTTCACTATTGTCTTTAAGGTTAATCAAACTGGAGAACCAATTTAGGAAGCCCATCCTTATGATTTTGTCTCTCTCGGTACCAAATGTGTTAGACTGGGTTCTCTAGAGAAACAAAACCAGTAAAGCTTGTATGTTGTTGTTGTTATGTGCCGTTGAGTCGGCCCTGACTCATATCGACCCCTCATTGGGTTTCTGAGGCAGTATCACTACAGAAGTAGATTGCTCCATCTTCCTTCCGAGGAGTGGCTGCTGGGTTTGAACACCAGCCTTCTGGTTAGCAGTGAAGTGCCTTACACACTATGCTACCAAAGCTTGTATATATATATATATAGAGAGAGAGAAATTTATCTTAGGAAAATGGCTCACACACTTATTGTTGTTGTTGTTGTTATGTGCCGTCGAGTCAGCCCTGACTCATAGCGACCCCTCCTTGGGTTTCCGAGGCAGTATCACTACGGAAGTAGGATTGCCCAACCTTCCTTCCGAGGATTGGCTGATGGGTTTGAACCGCCAACCATCTGGTGAGCAGTCAAGTGCCTTAGCCCCTATGCTACCAGAGCTCTTATAGAAGCTGGCAAATCCAAAGTTCCTGGATCAAACGTCAAGTTGGAGGCTTTTCCCGTCTCTTGCAGCTGCAGGGGCTGAGGAGCTCAAGGTTGGCAGGCAGTACACTGGCTGTTGGCTCCAAGGAATGACGAATCCAAGATCTTCAGGCTGAATGGTGGATTGTTTACTCACAGACAGTTGTAAGCAGCACAACAGAATCCCAATCCGTAGAAGAATGTCTCTTTTCCTGGAATGTCCATAGCTATACTGGCAGCAGGCCACACCCCTAGGGAAACTCCCTTTGAACAGATTGCCTGCTCAAAACATAATCATCTGATCCCATAATGGGAATAACCACATCACAACAGCTTAAACCACACAGAATTGTGGTCCAGCCAAGTTGACACACAGACACACAGCTCCAACTATCACATGATTCATCACTGGACTGTGATTTACTTAGGACAGGGTCCAGGTCTTGTTAGTGTTTGGGTCTCCAATGCCTAACACAAGACCTAACCCAGAGAAGATAATCAGTAAATATCTATTGACCAAATGAGTAAATGGGTTAATTAAAGGTAGAAAGGGGATATGGGAGAGGTATTTGGGAGGTGAATCAGGATAATTTGGCAAATGATTGGACAGACCTAGTGGGAAAGGAAGAGTCCGCGGTTGGTGCAAATGGTTAAGTGCTACACTCCACTGCTAGCTGAAAGATTGGTAGTCCAAACTCATTCAGAGGCACATCAGAACACAGGCTTGGTGATCTGCTTCTGAAAGGTAACAACCTTGGAAACCATCTGGAGCAGTTCTAGTGTGCACACATGGGGTATCATCCATGAGTTGGAATTGCTTGACAGAGATTGGTTTGGTTTTGATACATTGCTTATATATGCATAAACTAATTGTGGAAGGGAACAAACATGACAATTCCTTTGTGGAGATAAACAGGATGTCTTGGGGGTGATGAAAGGGAGACTTCACTATACTCTTTTTACTGTTTGAATTTGAGTGTATTATCGATTTAAAAAAAAAAAAAAAGCAACACCCACATTCCCTAGGTGAAGAATAGGGGAAGGAAAAGAAGAGGAGAAGAAGAGAGGAAGGAAAATGATCATCTCAGAGAATATGTGCCTGGATCTTAAATGGTCCCTTTACCATCCACTGAAAAGGCTATCTGTAGGCATTTCTTTCTTTACATTGACTGGCATGAACTTTTAGTGTTACCAATAGCTACTTAATGTAATATTAGCTTTCATTTCCCTATTTTTCACCCCCACCTAAGATGCTTTCACAAACTTCAGGATTTGGTCTGTGTAAGGTCCTGAGTCTCAGACTTGGTCCCTGGGTTGGTTCTAGCTGCTGACAGTTGTATGGATGCTCCAGCATCTTGACCTTTATTCCTTGACAGGGATAGCTGTTTTCAGCTAAATTTGCTCCTTGCTCTGTCACTGTTCCAGTTATCAGCTCTCTTCCTGCTCTGGTGAGGAAAGTCCCCTGTTAAGCCATGTGCTTAAAACGGAAACCACAGTATGACGTTGGCCACAGCCACCACAGAGGTGAGGTCTTTACACTTAACTTAGGTCCACCAACTGCAGGCTTCCAAGTATCACTAAATCCTTGTGTTACTGTCCTCCTGTGTAGGAAATCCAAGGCCAAGGGAGCACCTTGCATTTTCTAAATCTAGACTTGTTTCCCCTCCAGAGAGGGTTTATCGCCCCTTACCTCCCTCTCCACACCGGGCCTTTTCTTTTATGAATCACATTTTACACTTAGCTAAGAATACAGAACATTTTTTAAAGGTGAAAAGAATCAAAATAAGGCACAAGGTGATACAGTCTTTCTCTGTCAAACCGAAGAGAGGGATTGACATGGAGTCTCTTAAATCTCCCTTAAGAACTTGAAGTGAAGGGTGGGATGTGCCTTCAGGGCCAGGTAGGTAATGCAAATTAGAGAAGACATTAGGAATAATGTAATAGTGGTTTGGAAGGTGCTGTAAGAACTGAGGGATCCATGGCCCATGTACAGAAGGCAGCTGCTGCTACCCTGCTCTGGCAGATACAAAGCATTGTAAGTGTCCAAATGTAGAGTGGGCCTCCTCTGTACACATTTTCCTCAGAAAAGAATTTGTACGTCTGCCAGTTTTCTCCAGGCTGCCCCTCAGTATGAAGCCTTCAGTCTCCTGTGACTGCATTAGGGTGGTGTCTTAGTTACTGAGTGCTGTCATAACAGAAATACCAAAAGTGGGTGGTTTTAAAGAACAGAAATTTATTTTCTTGCAGTTCTGGAGTCTGAAATTCCAAATCAGGGTGTTGGCCATGCTGATTCCTTCTTTGGGCTTCTCTACTAATTTTTGGTGACTACTGGCATTCTTTTGCTTGTAGGTGATCCTCATATGTCTTACCCCTGTGTGTGTCTGTGTGTCTATTCTGGTCTTTTTATAACTCAGAAGTGATTAGGTTTAAGATTTACTCTACAGTGGCTTGACCTCATTAGCATAACAAAGAAAATCCTATTTCTAGTCAGGATCACATCCATAGGTACAAGGGCCTGGAATTCAACACATATTTTTTTGGGGAACAGTCAATCCCTAAAAGGCAGGCTGCATGCTACTTGACCTTGTCACCCATACCTTGTGCACCCAAAGGCTGTATGATCAGAGAGAGGTCAGCCCTGGGTTTGAATAGTTTTAATATTTGTTATGTTAGTTTCTACTATTTAATCGAGCTCTACCATCTAGCATTTCAAAATCATTTAAAATTGCTATGTCTTTATTGATTACTTAGAGAAATTTTTCCTGATCACTTTTTTTTGCAACAGCCTTATTGAAATATAATTCACATGCTATACAATTTACCCTTTAAAGTGCGCAATTCAATGATTTCATTATAGCCACAGATATGTGCAGCTATCACCAGTCAATTTTAGAATATTTTTATCACCCTAAAAAGAAACCCTATACTCATTTTCAGTGACTTTTTATTTAACCCCTATTATGTATTAAATTATGTCCCCCAAAAAGATATTTTGAAGTCCTAACCCCTAGCAGCTGTGAATGTGACTACGAAAAGGACTTGGGGGTAATGCCTTCTGACCTCTAATTTCATGAGTGGGAGAGAGAATCAAGATCAACAACAGCCAAGGTTGATTCCTGTTAGGCAGAGATCACACATATCACCACCACCTCCAACCTTTTTACCGGTTCTGACATCAACCATCCCTCCCAAGGCACTTCACTTCTCTGCTGGGTTCGATAATTTGTTACAATGGCCACACAGAACTCACAGACAATACTCATGATTATGAGGTTTAGTAGGGAAGTAACAGGTTACAATTAAGGTTCAGGAATGTGCAGGATACAATTGTTTCTATCAGGATACCCTTCCCTTGATCACACCCATAGGCATGTCTCTCTTTGGCAGTCACCTCTAGGTCTGGCCACTGCCCTGCTTGGACAAGTGTTACAAAGCTCTTTAGCTCTGGGTGCTCTGGTGGCATAGTGCCTAAGGCATTTGACTGCTAACCAGAAGGCTGGTGGTTCAAAACTCACCAGCCACTCCTTGGAAGGAAGACTGGGCAATCTACTTCCATAGAGATACTGCCTCAGAAACCCAAGGGGGGGGGGTCACTATGAGTCAGATTTGACTGATGGCAATGAGTTTGGTTCTATAGGTTCACCCCACTCCTCTAGCAAGCATCCTTCCTAAAGGCACTCAGCTTTCTTACTCCAAGGGGTAGCAAGCCCACCACTCTGTCTTGTGCTGGTCTTTTGCTTATGCTACCTCTGCTACTGTCTCTCTGCCAAAGAGATCCAGTGCAGGAATCTCAAGTCCAAGGATGTGCTCCACTCCTGGTTCTTTCTTGATGGCAGTGAGATCCCCCTTTCTGCCTCTGGGATTGCTCATTTTAAGCCTAGTAGGATGGCAAAACTAACCAGTCCCCACGTTAGGGTTCCACACACCTTATTTGCATGGTCCAGCCCCACAAGGGTGGCATATGATCAAGAACCAAGGGTATTGAAGGAAGAAGTTGAGGGTGCACTGAAAGAATTGGTGAAGAACAAGGCTCCAGGAATTGACGGAATACCTGTTGAGATGTTTCAACAAATGAATGCTGCCCTAGAGGCACTCACTCGGCTATGCCAAGGGATTTGTAAGACAGCTATGTGGCCAACTGACTATATTTGTACACATTCCAAAGAAAGGTGATCCATCAAAATATGGAAATTATTGAACAATATCATTAATATCACATGTAAGTCAAATCTTACTGAAGATAATTCAAACATGGTTGCAGCAGTATATTGACAGAGAGCTTCCAGAAATGCAAGCTGGATTCAGAAGAGGAATGAGGACATGGAATGAGGGATGTCATTGCTCATCTCATATGGATCTTAACTGAAAGCAAAGAATACCAGAAAGATGTTTATTTATGTTTTATTGACTATGCAAAAGCATTTGAATGTGGGGATCATAAAAAATTATGGATAACATTGAGAACAATGGGCATTCCAGAACAGTTGATTGTGTTCCACTCATGAGGAAGCTGTACATAGATCAGGAGGTTGTCGTTCCAATAGAACAAGGGAACAGTGCATGGTTTAAAATCAGGAAGGGAGTGTGTCAGGGTTGTATCCTTTCACTATGCTTCTTCAATTCATATGCTGAGCAAATAATCCAAGAATCTGGATTATATGAAGAAGAACATGGCATCAGGATGGGAGGAAGACTCATTAACAACCTGCGATATGCCGGTGACACAACTTTGCTTGCTGAAAGTGAGGATGACTTGAAGCACTTACTGATGAAGATTAAAGACTACACTCTGCACTATGGATTACACCTTAATATAAAGAAAACAAAAATCCTCACAACTGGTCCAATACACAGCTTCATGATAAATGGAGAAAAGATTGAAGTTGTCAAGAACTTCATATTACTTGGTTCTACAATCAACATCAATGGAAGCAACAGTTAAGACATCAGATGACGTATTGCATTGGACAAATCTTTTGCAAAACACCTCTTTCAAGTGCTGAAGAGCAAAGATGTCTCCTTGAAGACTAACGTGCACCTAACCCAAGCCATGGTATTTTCAATCACTTCTTATGCATGTGAGAGCTGGACAATGCTTAAGGAAGACCGAAGAAGAGTTGATACTTTTGAGTTGTGGTGTTGGAGAATAATGCTAAGAGTACCATGGACTGCTAAAAGGACTAACAGATCTGTCCTGGAAAAAGTGCAGCTGGAATGCTCCTTGGGAGCGAGAATGGTCAGATGAAGTCTTTGGTCATGTTGTCATAAGGAACCATTCCCTGGGGAAGGATATCATGCTTGGTAAAGTGGAGGGTCAATGAAGAAGGGAAGGCATTCATCGAGATGGATTAACAGAGTGGCTGCAATGATGAGCTCAGGTATAGCAAGGAACCTGAGGCTGGCACAGGACTGGGCAGTGTTTTGTGCTGCTGTGCATAGGGTCTCTATGAGTTGGAGATGACTCAACGGCACCTAACAACAACCCCACAAGGGTGCTGTGTACCTTATTTACATTATTAGCAAGCTATCCAAACCCCTTAGTGGGCCACAAGTGCCTTATATTTGCATAGTCATCTGGTGGGAGTCACAAAGACCATGGCTAGAAGAGCCATATTAAGTAATTCACTGCACCAAAGTGACCTTATTTAGCAATATCTTTGAAGATATTATTGGTTAAGTTAACATGAGTCTACTGGAGAAAGGAGCTCTGGTAGCATAGTGCCTAAGACACTTGCCTGTTCAAACCCACCAGCCACTCCTCGGAAGGAAGGTTGGGCAATCCTGCTTCCGTAGTGATACTGCCTCGGAAACCCAAGGAGGGGTTGCTATGAGTTGGGTTTGATTCGACGGCACATAACAACAACAACAACAATACTGGAGAAAGGTGGATCCTAATCCAATATGAATGTTGTCTTAAAAAGAGGAGAAGAGACACAGAGACAGAGAGACACAAGTGGAATTTGGCCATGTGATGATGAAGGCAGAGATTGGAGTGATACATCTACAAGCCAAGAAAAACCTCAGATTGCCAGGAACCCCCAGAATGTAGGAAGATACTAGGAGCCTTCAGAGAGCAACACGTTGATTCTGGACGCTAGCCTTTTGAACTGGGAAGCAATAAACATCTGATATTTTAAGTCATTCAATTTGGGATACTTTGTTATGGCAGCCCTAGAAAATGAATATACCGCAAAACATTCCATCACTAAACCTAAAAATCAAGACTATTGTCATCGAGTCGATTCCAACTCATGGCAACTTCATGAGTTACAGAGTAGAACTGCTCCATAGAGTTTTCATAAGGGCTGTAATCTTTATTGAAGCAGTTTGCCAGACCTTTCTTCCATAGAGCCACTGGGTGGATTCAAACCACCAATGTTTAGGTTAGTAGCCTATCACAAACCATTTGTGCCACCCATAGATCTTACTCCATTCCTAGGCAACCATTAATCTATTTTCTATCTCTATAGATTTGCCTGTTCTGTACATTTCTTATAAATGGAATCATATAATATGTTGCCTTTTGGGTCTATTCTTTTACCTAGCATAGTTTTCAAGGTTCATCCATTTTTAGCATATATTAGGGCTTCATTATTTTTTATTGCTGAATAATGTTCTATTGTATGGATACACCACATATTTATTTACTCATCACTTGATAGACAACTAGGTTATTTGTACTTTTTGGTTATTATGAATAATGCTGTTATGAACAAGTTTGTGTGCGGACATATGTTTTCATTTCAAGGACTGGAATTGCTTGACCCTATGGTAACTCTTGGAGCTCTGGTAGCGTAGTGCCTAAAGCACTTGACTGCTAACCAGAAGGCTGGCAGTTCAAACCCACCAGCCACTCCTCAGAAGGAAGGTTGGGCAATCTACTTCCATAGTGATATAGCCTCAGAAACCCAAGGGAGGGGTCGCTATGAATCTGATCTGACTTGAGGGCACATAACAACAACAACAACAGTGGTAACTCTATGTTTAACCAATTAAGGAACTGGAGACTGTTTTCCAAAGTGGCTGTACTATTTTATGTTCCCATCTGCAGTGTATGAGAGTTTCAATTTCTGCACATCCTCACTAGCCATCCTAATGAGTATCCTATTTATTTTTATAAAAATTGGGGATAAATAGAAAAACACAAATGAGAAAATAAAAGCCATCCATAATCATACCATTCTGTCACTCAGAGGTACCCACTTTGAAATTTTTGCTGTTACATATATGTAAAATTATACTGTAGGCATTGTTCTGGAACTGTTTTCATTTAACTTAACAATAGATTGTGTTTTTCTATGTTATTGGCAAATCTTCTCCAAAAGACCTCTTTAAAGTGTTAAGGAGCAAAGATATCACTTTGAAGACTAAGGTGTGCCTGACCCAAGCCATGGGTCATTCACTTCATATGCATATGAAAACTGGACAGTGAATAAGGAAGACTGAAGAGGAATTGATGACTTTGAATTATAATGCTGGTGAAGAACATTGAGTATACCATGGACTGCCAAAAGAGCAAACAAATCTGTCTTAGAAGAAGTACAGTTGGAATGGTCCTTAGAAGCAAAGATGGCGAGACTTTGTCTCATGTATTTTGGTCATGTTGTCAGAAGGGACCAGACCCTGGAGAAGGATATCTTGTTTGGTGAAGCAGAGAATCAGAGAAAAAGAAGAAGACCCTCAATGAGATGGATTGACACAGTACCTGCAACAATGGGCTCAAACACAGCAATGATGGTGAGGATGGTGCAGGACAGGGCAGCGTTTTGATCTGTTGTACAGAGGGTCATTATGAGTCAGAACTGACTCAACGGCACCTAACAGCAACAACAAAATATTATTCTATAAAGTCATTGTAGTGAATGTGCCATTTTTAGGTGCACACTTCCTATTTGGGGAGAGTGTCCCAATTTAAATGCTTTGAGAGGAGACAGGATAGAAGCTGAAAGGTAGCCAGATAGCTGCCCCTTTCCCTGCCTTTTCTTTGCAACTGTTGTTGTTGTTGTTATGTGCCGTCGAGTCGGCCCCGACTCATAGCGACCCCTCCTTGAGTTTCCAAGGCAGTATCACTACGGAAGTAGGATTGCCCAACCTTTCTTCCGAGGAGTGGCTGATGGGTTTGAACCGCCAGCCGTCTGGTTAGCAGGCAAGTGTTCTAGCCACTACGCTACCAGAGCTCCCTTCTTTGCAACTAGGGCTTTGCAATATGACTAGTTTGGCCAATCCAGAACTTCCTCCAGGTCAGAGAATCTGCAAGGACTGACCCAAAGATGATGGACTGCTAGAGACTATTCTCAGCAGCCACAGCAGTGAAATACCAACTTCAGCTTGAACTCTCAACCACCACCCAATTTAAGAGTTTTATTGAAGTTCTCTGCCTTTGACTCTGTGGCAAGAACTAAAGAAACTAAGCTAAAGGCTCTCGCTGGGGTGGTTCCCGTTATACTCCCCAATAGTGGGAGCTCTTTGGCACAGGTTAAGGTCATATGTTGGCATGGCACTTGTCAAGATTATAATAAAAGGCATTAGAAGGAATGTGAAATCAAGGCTGGGGTTGGTATGTTTTTATGACCTGGCTCCCTAAACAACCAACAAGTCAGCCTCTTACTGCCAACCCATGCATCAGCCTTTCCTCAGGTTTGCCCTCCAGAAGTTAGAGCCTGGTTCCTGATCAGTCCAGATTATAATACCATCAGGAGATCTGGCAGCCATAGGAGGAAAGCAGTTAGGACCTTGAGGGGGCCTTGGGAGCTGTGGTCATTAGGAATCACTTGCTTCGTAATGACCTGGGCCAGTTTTGGGATAGCTGGAAGCACAGACTCTGCTGCGGAGAGCAGAAAGACAAGCTCTCCCCTCACAGATGAGGAGATGACCTGTCAAAATGAAATATGTAGGATGAGTCAGAGCTGGCAGATACCTCAGATGGTGAACGGTTTGCCAGAAAGAAAGGCCCACAGTTCAATGAGTCTAAAACAAATGTTATGATTTTGGGTAGATGTCCCCCAACTTTTAATTGGCTCAGTAATGCCAATCTGAACCAGGGGTTGATAAACTTTAGCCTGTGGGGCAAATCCAGCTTGCTGCTTATTTTTGTGTGGCCTGCAAGGTAAGAATGGTTTCTACATTTTTAAATGATTGGGGGAAAAAATCAAAGGAAAAATAGTATTTTGTGACTTGGAAAATTCCATGTAATTAAAATTTCAATGTCCATAAATAAAGTTTTGGTGGAACACCACCAAGCTCTTTTGTTAATGTGTTGCCTGTGATTACTTTCCTCCTACAGTGGCAGATGAGAGCTCTGGTAGCATAGTGGCTAAGACACTTGCCTGCTAACCAGACGGCTGGCAGTTCAAACCCATCAGCCACTCCTCGGAAGGAAGGTTGGGCAATCCTACTTCCGTAGTGATACTGCCTCAGAAACCCAAGGAGGGGTCGCTATGAGTCGGGTTTGACTCGACGGCACATAACAACAACAACAACAGTGGCAGAGTGGAGTGGTTGTGACAGATTGTACAGTTTGCAGAGACTCTTTGCTATCTGCCATCTTACAGAAAAAGGTTGCCAATCCCTGACCTAAGCAGTCAAGTTACCTTTTAATACATCTTGTGGTATGTTTTGCAAACACCTTATAGGAAGAGAAGGAGCTTGGAAGTAGTATTACTCAAAGTTAGCCTTGGTAATGGCTTTCAGAGCTTTACTGAAGTTTGTTTTGGCCAAGGCAGATATCAGATTTCAGTTGCCTTTACAAATTTTCAAAAAGACCCATTTTGGTTAGATATTTTAGAGGAATTTAAGGCCTCCATTGTTTGTGTACTACAAGAATGTAGAACTATCATCTGAGAAGAATCTTGGCCCTTATAGCAGGTACAGCTTTGGAGAAGTAGGTCACTGTCTTAGTTTCTTAGTGCCACTGTAGCAGAAATACCACAAGTGGGTGGCTTTAAACAACAGAAATTTATTTTCTCACAGTTAAAGAGGTTTGTTGTTGTTATGTGCTGTGGAGTCGGGCCCCGACTCATAGCAACCCCTCCTTGGGTTTCCGAGGCAGTATCACTATGGAAGTAGATTGCCCCATCTTCCTTCCCAGGAGTGACTGGTGGGTTTGAATCACCAGGCTTCTGATTAGCAGTCAAGTGCCTTAGGCACTACGCTACCAGAGGCTAGAAGTCTGAATTCAGGGAAGGCTCTCTCTCTGTTTGCTCTGGGGTAAGAGCCTTATCTCTTTCCACTTCTGCAGCCCTGGCATTTCTTGGTTCCTTGTTGAACTTCACCTGGTATCTATGTTGTCGTCCTACCCCACCTTCCCTACTCTACCCCACCTCCCATCTGGCGTTTGTGCTGCTTCTGTTTCCAATCTGCACTTTTTATAACTCAGAAGTGATTAGCTTCAGGACATGCTGATATAGCCTCATTAACATAACAAAGAAAACCCTAATCCCAAACAAAATACATCCATAGATATAGGGATTAAGATTCCAACACATATTTTGTGGGGGCACAATTCAGTCCATCACAGTCACCTTTGACTCAGATGTGGTCTCCCTCTGCTGCTGGTCAATGCCTGGAAATCCTGGCATCAGTCCCATTAGGGATGGGTGCTTCCTTCCATGTGGCAGCTGGCCACATTTCCTTTAGCTTCACTGCCCATTTCCTGCATTCTCCAAGCCATGGACCACCACCACCACAATTACCATTACCCTGCTGTCATACCATCACCCTTCACCACCAACACTACTATCACTATCAATAAAACTACCACCACATTATCAACCTCACCATCACCACTACCACCATCACCATCACCATCACCACTACCACTTTGCAAGTTCATTTGCCTATTAAAGACTTCTCCGAAAGATTAGGGTAATAAGTAATTGAAGAGAATTGATATTGATTGGCTCTTGGTGTAACTAAGAAAATAATCACCAGTGCATCCCCACCTATCTGATGGAGGCCGAAGGAACTCTACCAGGAGCATCCCTTCTCTGCAGGCTTGTCCTTAGCTAAATAAACCAGAAAATTGTGGACTATATATGACACTGTGGCATAAGTACATTCTGACATGCATGTGATCTTGTGTTTTAGCACATAATCCAGTGGACTGAACTGTTCAGGTCTGTTACACCATCCATGTAAGTTCTCAAATTCTTGCCCTAGGGCTTTTATCTTCTAGTTTCGCCTTTTCTGTTACTAATAAATCACACATATGGCTCATCTTTATGAGGAACTCTCGTATAGTTTCTTTCTGGTTTTCATACCAAGAAAAATTGTACTTCTTTAAATCAAGGAGTTTGCCTTTATCTTACTGTAGTAGTTAAGGTGGTGTGTCAACTTGGCTGGGCCTGGTTGAGTGGCTGGGCAGCTGGTGGTAGCTATTCCCCATGATGAGACTGGCAATCAGCTCCATGGTGGGATCTACCACAAGCAGCTGAGTAGCTGTTTTAGGGATGTGGTCTGCTTCCCGTATATAAGAAGCAGCTTTGGGAATGGTCTCTAGCTTATGGCACACTTTAACCTTGCATGTAGCCATGTTGTTCAGTAGCTTGCCATGGTCTGCTGACCTTGGGACTTTCAATGGACTTTAGTCAATGGCCTGCTGTGTTTGGTAACATTGGAACTATGCCTTTTCACATGTCGACCTTGGGTTTGTCAGCCTTAGCAGCCAGCAGCTGTGTGAGTGAAGAAAAGCCTCCAGCTTCAGTGGGCCAGGAGCAGGAGGTAGAGCTGAAGCCCAAGGTTGAGGGCCTTTCACCTAGACCCTAGACACTGGCACTTTGAACTCAGATGTAAAGCTTATAAACTATAAGAGAATAAACTTCTGTTTGTTAAAGCCATCCCATTTGTGGTATATTCTTGTCCGAGTGGCACTAGGTAACCAGACATTACAGACATTGCTAATTGTATAACTGATCAGATACTCCTTTCCACACAGGTGTTTATGAAGCTTGAAGCCCAACTTTGGCAGGCACTGAGTTCTTTAAGGACTGAATATGAATATTTGAGCCCCATTTTTACCTTACTTTTGTCTCAGTCTTGATTTCTGTCTTGTTATAAACCTATAAACTACCTTAAATCATTTCTAGAACAAGATGGGGATTAGATAAATAGATACATAATCTCCTTTCATATGTAAAAAAGGCTCTGGTTGTGCAGTGGTTAAAGCATTTGGCTGCTAAACAAAATATTGGTGGTTGGAACCCACCAGCTTCTTCGCAGGAGAAAGATGAGGCAGTCTGCTTCCATAAAGATTTGTAGCCTTGGAAACCCTATGGGGGCAGTTCTACTCTGTTCTATAGGGTCACCATGAGTTGGAACCAATTTGGTGGCAATAGGTTTCGTTTGGTTTGAATAGCTCATGTTGCAATATTGAAGGATTCTAATGGCAAGATATTGAACAATGCAGGAAGCATCAAAGAAGATGGAAGGAAGAGTCACTATAACCCAAAAGAATTGATTGATGTTCAGCCATTTCAGGTAAATAATAGGCAAGTGTATAGAGACCAAAATTTATTAGTGGTTACCAGGGGCCAGAGGGAAAGGTGGGTTATTGCTTATGGAGTCCTGACTTTTGATTTTTGGTGATGGGAAAATCACATTAATTAAGGGTAGGTTTGCTGTCAATAAGTTGTACATCAGTAAAAATTGAATTGGCAAAAGTTGTGTGATAGATACATTGAGAATGATAACAAAGAGTCATTGCAGCTGCTGAAGCTGCTTATGTAAAACCAGCTACCTCATGGGATATGGTTCCTTGGTTTGCAGGTTTAGAGTCCTGGTTTCATGGGACATCCCATTTAACTGGCCCAGTAACTTGTTTACTTCTGTTCTACCTCCTAGTTCATTGCATAGTGCCTAGGGTCTTAAAAACTTGCAAGTGCTATGCAGGGCGCAACAATTGGTTTCTATTTGCCTGGAGCAGCAGAGAAAGGAGAGGCAGGAATAGGAGGAGGAAATGGATGTGTGGCTAATTGCCTCCATGAACAACTGCCCCCTTTGCCATGAGACCAGAAAAACCGAATGGTGCTTGGCTACCATTACTGAACATTTTGATCAAAGATTCTGTAGAAGAATCCTGATGAAAAGGGAGGAAATAAAAAACAGAATTTTTAATTCTCATGGACTCCAGACTTTCTGGAGCCATGGAGGCTGGATGAATCTCTGAAATTGTTGTCCTAAAATAATCTTTAAACCTTAAACCAAAAATATCCCCTAAAGTCATCTTAAACCAAACAATAGTTTATCCTAACTGGTAAAGAATGTCTCCCCTGAGCATTATGCTCTTTTAAGATCTAACTCTATGAGATCAAATTGACAATGGCACCTTGAAGGTTTAGATAGGGACCTTAGGGGATGGTGAGTTTATGTTAGTGGAAGAGGAATAACTTGGACAAGGAGACTAGGGATTGTTGCACAGCTTGAAGAATGTAATCAGTGTGGCTGAATTGTACATATAGAAATTGTTAAACTGGTGTATGTTTTGCTGTGTATATTTCCAACAAGAACAACAATAAAATAAAAGTATATAAAAAAATGAAAGAACAACAACAACAAAAAATGAGGAATTATGGCTAGCTCACAGTACTATATTAAGAGTAAATAAAATAATTATCTAAATATCATTAGCGGAGTCCCTGGGTGGCACAAAGAGTTACGTGCTTGACTACTAGCTGAAAGGTTAGCAGTTTGAACCTACCCAGAGGCAGTTCTGAAGATAAGCTTGGTGCTGCTTCTGAAAGCTTCCAGCTTTGAAAACTCTATGGAGCCGTTCTACTCTGCACACATGGGGTCATCATGAGTCAGAATCCACTTGACAGCAGCTAACGGCAGCAACAACAACCAATGCCATTAAATGAGACCTACATAATGGAAGGTAGTATAGTACAGTCCTTACAAGAATGGTCTCTGGTGTTTGATTCCTGAAGGTGTTGACCTTGGACTAATTGCTTAACCTTTCTGTGAGGTAATTGTAAAAATTGGGAAAATCATGGCACTTTTCTCATAGAATTATGAGAATACAAGGGTTAATACATGGAAAATGCTGGCACATAGTAAGCACCCGATAAAAGCTAACAATTTGTAATTACATCAACGTCCTTGCCTCTACGGTTTTTTCATTTCCCTAAAAATACAGAAAATATTTATATAATCATCCAATTAGGGCTGTACACAGAGTAAAAAAAGCATGATAATGAAGCCACATTACATAGACTGAGAGTACTGGATGTGAAAAGCTTGCTTTGAATGGGCATGTGGTGGAATGGGATAGAGGGTGTGTAGAACTCTCTTCACTGAACAGCTTTTGTGTATAGTAGCTGTCTGTTCAGACCATTCTTGTTACCAAAGACAGCAAAGATTCTTAGCTAACATTTTTTCTCTACTTTTTTGTATATCAGAAATGTCATTCATAAGAACTGCATTGCTCCCTGGGTAGATGCTTATTGGGAAAGGTACTTGAGGTGTGGCTTTGAAGTGCACTTTGGAATGTGCTGCTACACACTCTATTTTAAGAGAGTAAACATTAGTATACTGCTCTTGAAAAATATATATGTTTTTCTTTTTTCTCTAAGGCATTTTTTTTTAAAAAAGCTGTAATGGATGCCTTTGAAGACAAAAGGAGCTCTGGTGGCACAGGGGCTAAAACATTTGGCTGCTGACCAAAAGGTTGGTGGTTCAAAACCACAAGCTGCTCCGTGGGAGGAAAAATGAAGGCGTTTCCTTCTGTAAAGATTTACAAGCCTTGGAAAAGCTATGGGGCAGTGCTACTCTGTCCTATAGACTCACTGGCAGTAGGTTTTTCTGATGACAAAAGAGTGCTGAAAAGCAGTGACTGAAAGAGAATACCTTTTCCCTGAAGGCTGGAACAAGGAAGGTTTAGCTAATCCCACAATCTCAGGCGTACAAAAAACACAAATTTTATGTATTTTTAAATGACTCAACTTGATTCCTATTCTTTAGTTAGTGTTCCCTCGGTCAACTATTAGGGTTAGTGTGATTTTTGAGAATCTTGGACAGGCTTGTCCTATCAGGGTCGGGGTTCAGAGAAAGGAGAGGATTTGATCTTTGCTGTTGTTTTTTGGGCTTTGTTGCTGATCCTGCCACTCCTCTCAGGCACTCCTCCCCCACCAACCTGAAACTGCAGGGAACAGGCTGTGTCCCTGTCATGCTGAGTATGAGGGAGCTCCAGAGGTTCTCCTCCTCAAGATCCACCCAGGAAGGGAGGTGTGTAGAGCTCTTTGCCCCAGAACCCCACCTAAACCTTTGGGTGGCTCTCACTACCCTTGAGGGACTTCTCAGATCTTTTTCACCCACCTGCTTCCTCTTCCAGAAGCTCTGGTGGTGCAGTGGCTAAAGCATTTGACTGCTAACCAAAAGGTTGGTGGTTCAAATCCACCAGCCACTTCTCAGGAGAAAGATGTGGCAGTCTGCTTATGCAAAGAGGTACATCTTTGGAAATCCTATAGGGCAGTTCTACTATGCCTTATAGGGTCACTATAAGTTGGAATTGACTCAATAGCAGTGGGTTTTAGTTTGTTTTCCCCTTCTGTCCTATAAGGTTGATATGAGTCTGAACTGATTCCATGGCACACAACATTTTCCCCTTCAGGTTCTCTCTAAGTCCAGGACATGTTTTTCTACTTCTGTCTTAGGCTGGGTTCTCTAGAGAAGCAAAACCAGTGAAACTTATATATATATA
>NW_006921818.1:3803807-3815421 GCF_000298275.1 Orycteropus afer afer | reverse complement strand
GAAGGAGGGAGACAGAGAGAGAGAGAGAGAAATTTATCTCAAGGAAAAGACTCACACAGTTATAGAGGCTGACAAGTGCCAAGTCTGGGAGTCAAGTGTCAAGTTGGAGACTTCTGACTCACCCAGCTGTAGGAGCTGATGAAACCAAGAGAGGCAGGCAAAAAGATTGTTGGCTCCCAAACTTTGAAGGCAACAAACCCAAGATCAGCAGGCAATACAGTAGGCCACTGTTTCATCCAGGAACCGGAGATGCTGATGAGCCAAATGTAGGCTCCAGATCCAGCAGAAAGCTGGAGAACTTTTCCCAGGAGGTCCATATATATTGGAACCAGGCCACACACCTGAGGAAATGCCCTTTCAACTGATTAGCTGTTCATAGCATATCTCATCATGGGTGTGGTTACATTATATCAGATGTCATCAGGAGGGATGACTGCATCATAACTGCTAAACCACTGAGAATCATGGCCCAGCCAAACTGACACACAACTTTAACTACCACAAACTACCCCTTGTCAATTTGGCACTTATGCACATCTCCTTAAACCCCACATAATCCCTAAATAAAGACAATTATAAAGTCATACTTGTGCCTAACATGATACAACTGACACACTTACAACTGAAAATGTATTGTTGTTGTTGTTATGTGCTGTGGAGTCAGACCTGACTCATAGTGACCCCTCCGTGAGTTTCTGAGGCGATATCCTTATGGAAGTAGATTGCCCAACCTTCCTTCCGAGGAATGGCATTAGACCCTTTTATATTTTATAACTGAAGAAAACAAAAATATTTGATGTACACATACAAGGAAGAAATACTTATAACTATCACAGTTCTCATTTCCACAACTGATCATGTGGTCATAGCTGTTATTCAGAACTACCTTCTTCCCTACCTATTCTGTATTCCCCTTGCCTTCAGCAAGTACCTCAGCTGGTCATGGTTCTTTGATGGGGTGACCCAAACCTTCATTCCTGAGGGTCTGGGACATTAGAAATTGTATCGGAATTGGGTTGCTGTAATTTTTCATTGACTTTAATCAGAGGGCATGGTAGTACTAAGAGACGTCCTGAGGAATGAATCTGCTATATTCCAGACATAGTCTTCTTACCTCCATTATGTAATACCAATATGAATTCCTTTTGGTAATTGGGATCAATCACACCAGACAATATAATAACTCCCTTGTTTGCCTGTTGATTCAGAGGCATGAGGAGTCCAAAATAGCTGGGTGACATTCTTTTTTTTTTTAAGTTTCTATTGTGACTTGGGTGAAAGTTTACAGAACAAATTCATTTTCCATACAACAGTTCATACACATTTTGTTTCATGATATTGGCTGCAATTTCCCTTAGTGTAACAGCTCTCTTCTTACTTCATTCTTATAGTTACCTCTTCCCTGTTCCCTTCTTTTCTATGCATTCCTGCCCCCTGAGCTATCTCCCTGTGCAAATATTGCCCTCTGTTCTCCCATGATTGATAATTCTAAGGAGTGTATCTACCTGAGGTAAATGTTCACCTTACATGTCTATCTTTTGGCTGGAAGCCACAGGAGTGAGTTCAGTTCCAGACTTGAACGGTAACTAGGGGGCCATACCCTCAAGGGTCTCATCATGCTCTATTGGACCAGTACACCTTGAATTTTTTATTATGATTTTGAGTTTTGTTCCACATTGTTCTCCCACTCTACCCATTGTTTCCTACACTGATTCCTTCCCAAATGGTTGACAGTGGCAGCCAGGCACCATCTAGTTCTCATGGTCACATAAGCTGAGGTTTGCATGGTCCACCAGTCCCTTGGACGGTTTCCATGCATCCTTGGTTTTCTTCATTCTTTTTTTGCTCTGGATGAGGAGAGACCCATTGTTGCATCTAGATGACCACTTGCAAGCTTTTAAGACCCCAGTCACTACACACAAAAGCAGGATGTGGAGCAATGTTTTTATATAGTATGTTATACCAATTGAGCTTGATGTCCTCTGAGACCATGGTCCTGAGACCACAGGTCCAACAACTCACTCCATCAGGGTGGTTGACTGTGCCTAACAAGTTATCACAACTTTGCCCCGTTAGTTTTAGTTATATGGACGTTCTTACAATACATACAATTGTTGTTGTTGTTGTTATGTGCCGTTGAGTCAGACCCAATTCATAGCGACCCCTCCTTGGGTTTCCAAGGCAGTATCACTATGGAAGTAGATTGCCTCATCTTCCTTCCGAGGAATGGCTGGTGGGCTTGAACCACTAGCCTTCTGGTTAGCAGTCAAATGCCTTAGGCACTATGCCACCAGAGCTCCCAACAAATATGCATATAGAAATATCATTTGCCAGTCTTATATATGATCATAGATATATTCCCTTTTGCCCAGACATACCTGATCATTCTGCCTGTCTACTCATCTATTTACCCATAGATTAATGCTTTTTATCATTGATAACACAGTATTATATATGTAAAAGGGTTTATCTGGGTGGCATTCTTAACTTCCAGTTCAATGGAATCAGTATTGTGTCTCCAGGTGGGAGTGTTCCTCCCTTTGATCTGAGACCTCCAGACCTGAAAAGCATAGAGTCTTGGGGACAGGAAACAAAAAATTTTTTGAGTGAGTCATTAGAGGTAATCGTGAGTGGTGGCACTCTCATTTCCACCCCTTGGTTCCTGGACCTGTGAATAACATGCTGAGATTTTTAATTGGAAAATATTGAATCTATAGATCAAGTTGGGAAGAACTGGTATCCGAACAATATTAAGTTCTTTCTATCTATACACATAGACTATCTCTCCATTTATTAAATTTAAAAAAATTCCTTTCAGCAGATTTTTGTAGTTTTCCTCATGTATATCCTATATGTATTTTGGTAGATGTATGCATAAGTATTTCATTTTTTGCGTTAATTTAAATGGTATTTTGCTTTCAAATTCCAATTGTTCATTGCAGATGTATAAGAAAACAATTGACTTTTGAATATTAATCTTGTATCCTGCAAGCTTGCTATAATCATTTATTAGTTCTAGGAGTTTCTTTTCTTTTTTTCCTTTGTTCATTCTGTGGGACCTCTTATTTCCTTTTTAAATATTTATTTCCTATTGCTGACAGAAGCGGTGAGAAGGGACATCCTTGTCTTGTTCCTTTTCTTACAGGGAAAGCATCTAGATTCTCCTCATTAAATATGACGTTAGCTAATGCTGTGTAGATATTCATTGTCAACTTGAGGACATTCCCTCTATTCCTAGTGTGCTAAGATTTTTTTTTTTTTTAATTTTTAATCGTGAATGTGTATTGTGTTGGATTTTGTAAATTATTTTTCTGCATGAATTCATATGATAATATGATTTTTCTTCTTTGGCCTGTTCATATTATGCATTATATTAATTGACTTTTGAATGATGAATCAACCTTGCATACCTGGAATAAATCCTACTTGGTTGTGGTGTATAATTCTTTTCATAGATTGTTGGATTTGATTTGCTAACATCTTGTTGAGGATTTTTGCATGTATGTTCTTGAGAGATACTAGTCTTTAGTTTTCCTTTCTTATATTGTCTTTACCTGGTTTTGGCATGAAGGTAATGCTGGCTTCATTCAATGAGTTAGGCACTATTTCCTCTGCTTTTATTTTCTGGAAGATATTGTGAAGCACTGATATAATTTCTTCTTTAAATATCTGGTAGAATTCACTAGTATAATCATCTCATTCTGACGCTGTCTTTTTTGGAAGGTTATTAATTACTGATTAAATTTCCTTAATAGATATAAACCTATTCAAATTATCTATTTCTTCTTGTGTTCATTTTGGTAGTTTGTGTCGTATAAGTAATTGGTCCATTTCATTTATCAAATGTGTAGGCATAGTATTTTTCATAATATTTCTTTATGATTTTTTTTAATATTAAGGGTGCAGTAGTGACTATTATTCATTTCTGATAGTAATATGTATCTTCTGCCTTTTTTACTCAAGGAGATCTGGTGGAGCACTAGTTAAAGCATTTGTCTGCTAACCAAATGGTTGGTGGTTCAAACCTACCAGCTGCTCCATGGGAGAAAGATGAAGGCAGTCTACTTCCATAAAGATTTACAGGCTTGCAAGCCACATGGGGCAGTTCTACTCTGTCCTATAGGGTCGCTATGTGTTGGAATCAACTCGATGGCAGTGGATTTGCTCTTTTTTACTTGATTAACCTGGCTAGAGTTTTATTCATTATATTGATCTTCTCAAACAATCAGTTTTTTAAAGTACTCAATTTAGTGGCTTTTAGTGCATTCACAATGTTGTGCAACCATCACTAGCATCTAATTCCAGAATATTTTCATGTCTCAAAAAGAAACCTTAATCATTTTGCACTAACTCCCTACTCCCTTTTCCTCTCTACCCCTGCTAACTACTAGTCTGTTTTCTGTCTCTATAGATTTGCATATTTTGAACATTTCATGTAAATGGACTCACACAATAAGTGGCTTTTTGTATCTGACTTCTTTCACTTAGTGGCTGCACCATTTCACATTCCCACCACCAATGGAGTCCTTACCTCTTCAGTGTTATTGTTCACCTCATAGGTCTGTCTATTGTTTGGCTCAAGGTTGAACCTGGGCAAGCTTTATCCCTGGTTGAACCACAGGAGTGAATTCAGTTCCAGGCCTGAAGGGTGACTAGGGTCATAGTCTTGAGGATTCTACCAGTCTTGAGGATTCTACCAGTCTCTATCAGACCAGTAAGCCTGGTCTTTTTTATGATCTTGAGTTTTGTTCCACATTTTTTTCGGACTCTATCCAGGATCTCTAATTTTCAGAATCTTGTCAGTAGTAGCTGGACACCATCTCAGTCTTTCTGTTTCAGGGTCATGTAGGCTGATATTCCCGTGGTCTATTAGTCCCTTAGACTAATTGTTGCCATATATCCTCAATTTTTTCGACTCGTCTATGCTCCAGATGAGGAGAAATCAATGGCTGCTTGCAAACTTTTAAGACACCATTTGCTACTCATCAAAGTAGGATGTAGAACAATGTTTGTGGTACTCTGTTATGCCAGTTGAGTTTGCTATCCCCTGTGACTATGGCCCTGAGGTCACAGGCCCAGTGACTCACTCCCTCAAGGTGTTTGATTGTGGCCAAGAAATTATAACTTTGGCCCCTGTTAGCACATACAAATACATGTGAAGAAACACCGTCTGCCAAACCTATATATAGCCATTTATAGTCCCATTTCATTACAGATTTGATGTGAATTTCTCTAGTGACTAATGAGGAGTACCTGGATTGTGCAAATGATTTTCATACTTGGTTGCTAAGCAAAATGTTGGAGGCTTCAGTCCACTCAGAGGTACCTTGGAAGAAAGATCTGGACATCTATTTCCAAAAATCAGCCATTAAAAATTCTATGGAGCACAATTCTCCTCTGACACACATGGGATTACCATGAGTCAGAATCAACTTGATGGCAAGTAGTAATGACCATTGATGTTGAGCATCTTTGTATGTGCTTATTGGTATATCTTCTTTGGAGAATTATCTATTTTGTCTTTTGCTCATTTAAATTTTTTTTTTTTTTAATTTAAGTTGTAAGAATTCTTTATGTAATTTCAATACAAGTTCCTTACCGGATATATAATTTGCAAGAATTTCCCCCCATTATGTGTGCTGTCTTTTCACCCTCTTCATGGGGTCCTTTGATACACAAAAGTTTTTTTTTTTTTTTTTTAATGAAGTGCAACTTATCTATTTTTGCTTTTGTTGCTTGTGCTTTTGGTGTCAGATTTAAGGAAGGATGGTAGTTCAAACACATCAGCTGCTCTGTGGCAGAAAGATGTGGCCGTTTGCTTCCATGAAGATTTACAGCCTTGGAAATCCTATGGGGCAGTTCTACTCTTGCCCTATAGGCTCGCTAGAAGTTGGAACTGACTCATGGCCAGTGGATTTGGTTTTGGTTTTGGTTTTGGTTTGCCAAATCCAAAGTCATGTAGATGTACCTCTCTGATTTCTCCTAACATATTTCTTAAATTTAGGTCTTTGATACATCGTGAGTTAGTATTTTATTTTAATTTAGTTGATTTCTGTTCAAGTTTTTAAAATTTATTCTGCCTGATTCAAGCTCAATTTCCTCTTTTGTCTCTGGTTCCTGAACCTGGAATCTTTGATTATTGATTCGAGATCTTTCTTGTTTTATAACATATGCTTTCAATGCTATAAATTTCCCTCTAAGCACTGCTTTACTGCATCCCACAAATTCTAAAAAGTTCTATTTTCATTCTGTTAAAAATATTAAAAAATTTCTCTTGAGACTTCTTCATTGACCCATATATTATTTAGAAATGTGTTATTTAATTTCCCGATATTCTGGTATTTTCCTGATATTTTTTCCAGTTTACTTCTATTATTGTCTGAGTACATACTTTGTGTGATTTTCATCCTTTTAAATCTCTTAAGATGTATTCCATGGTCCAGAATATGGTCTATCTTGGTGAATTTTTTACATGAGCTTAAGAAGAATGCATATTTTACCGTTGTTGGATGAAGCAGTCATTTGTCAATTAGGTCTAGTTGATTGGTGGTGCTATTCAGTTCAATCATCTCCTTATTGATTTACTGCCTGTTGGATCTGTCAGTTACTGATAGAGGGCTGTTGAAGTCTCCAAAAATAATAGTGGGTTTGTCTTTCTTCTTGCAATTCTATCAGTTTCTGTCTCATATATTTTGACACTCTCTTGTTGGCACATACACATGAAGGACTGTTATGTCTTACTGGAGAGTTGATTCCTTTATTATGTAATATGCCTCTTTATACCTGAAATTTTCCTTAAAGCTTGCTTTGTATGAAATTATTATATCTACTCCAGGTTTCTTTTGATTAGCGTTATCATGGTATATGTTTCTTCATCCCTTATTTTTCATATATATTTAAAATAAGTTTCACTATATTTAAAGTGGGAGTTCTGGTGGCATAGTGCCTAAGGCATTTGACTGCTAACCAGAAGGCTGGCAGTTCAAACCCACCAGCCACTCTTTGGAAAGCAGATCGGGCAATGTACTTCCATAGAGTTACCACCTCGAAAACCCAAGGAAGGGTCACTATGAGTCGGATCAACTCAACGGTAGTTAGTAAGTGTTTTATAGACAACATATAGTTGAGTCTTCTTTTTTAATCCACTCTGACAGTCTTTGTTTTTAATCGATGTATTTAGATCATTTACATTGAAAGTGATTATTAACATAGTTGAATTAATATCCACTATGTTTGTAACTGGGAGCTCTGGTAGCATAGTGGCTAAGACACTTGCCTGCTAACCAGACGGCTGGTGGTTCAAACCCACCAGCCACTCCTTGGAAGGAAGGTCGGGCAAGCCTACTTCCGTAGTGATACTGCCTCGGAAACCCAAGGAGGGGTCACTATGAGTTGGGCCGACTTGATGGCACATAACAACAACAACAACGTTTGTAACTGGGAGCTCCGGTGGCCTAGTGGGTAAGGCATTTAACTGATGATTAACTAGATGATTGGCTGTTTGAAACCCACCAGCTGCTCTGCTGGAGGAAGATGAAGCAATCTACTTCTGTAAAGATTTACAGCCTTAGAAATCAAGTGGGGGTCCCTTTGAGTTGGAAATGACTCATGGCAGTGAGTTTGGTTTTGGTCTGTTTGTAACTTTTTCTATTTATTGCACTTGTTCCTTTGTTTCTTTTTAAATATTCCACTTTTTTTTTTGTTTAAGTTGAACACTTTATGTGATTATATTATCTCTCCTCTCTCAGCAAATCACTTATTTATTTATTTATTTTAAAGCCCTAGAATTTGCAATGTATATTTACAAGTAATCTAAGCTTACTTTTAAATAGCAACATACTGCTTCATGGGTGGTGCAGGTACCTTATAACAGAATGTTCATAACTAATGCCTCCCATCCATTATAACTCTGCAGTTATTCATTTCACTTATACATATGATGCAGTCGTCTAATATATTGTTGCTATAATTACTTTGAACAGTTACCTATTAGATCAATTAAGAAGAACAAAATGAAAGATTTTATTTTACCATAGTTTATTGGGCAATCTACTTCCGTAGTGATACTACCTCGGAAACCCAAGGAGGGGTTGCTATGAGTCGGGGCCAACTCGACGGCACATAACAACAACAACAATTCTTCCCTGAAGCTCTTCCTTTCTTTACGTAGAACTGAATCACTGATTTTTGTCATTTTCCCTGTCTCTGAAGAACTTCTTTGAACATTTCTTGCAAAGCAGATTTGTTACTTATTTGTTATGTACCGTGGAGTCGGACCCGACTCATAGCGACCCCTTCTTGGGTTTCCGAGGCAGTATCACTACGGAAGTACATTGCCCAACTTTCCTTCCCAAGAGTGGCGGGTGGGTTTGAACCACCAGCCTTCTGATTAGCAGTCAAGTGCCTTGGGCCTTACGCCGCCAGAGCTCCTAAAGCAGATTTATTGGAAATAAATTCCCTCAGTTTTTGTTTGAGAAAGTATTTTTCTTGCACTTTTAAAAGGTCTCTCGTGATGCAATGTCTCAGGCATTTGACTGCTAACCAGAAGGTTGGTAGTTTAAGTCCACTAGGTGCTTCATGGAAGGAAGATGGGGCAATATACTTCCATAAAGATTTACCACTTTGGAAACCCACTGTGAGTTGGAAACCACTCGATGGCAGTGGGTTTTTTTTTTTTTTTTAGAGGGTGTTGAAGGATAATTTTGCTGGATGCAGAATTCTAAGTTGGTGGGTTTCCCGCCCCCAACATAGTAATTATTTCACTCTACTCTCTTCTTACTTGCATGGTTTCTAACAAGAAATCTTATCTTCATTCCTCTACAAGTAAAGTGGCCGCCCCCCCCCTCCTGTGGCTTCTCTCAAGATTTTCTCTCTGTCTTTGGATTTCTGCAGTTTAAATATGATATGCCTAGGTGTAGATTTTTGGTATTTATCCTATTTGGTGTTCTCTAAGGAGCTCTGGTAGCATAGTGGTTAAGCACTTGACTGCTAACCAGAAGGCTGGCGGTTCAAACGCACTAGCCACTCCTCGGAAGGAAGGTTGGGCAATCCTACTTCCGTAGTGATACTGCCTTGGAAACCCAAGGAGGGGTCACTATGAGTCGGGCCGACTCGAGGGCACACAACAACAACAACAACAAGCTGCCTGTATCTGTAGTTTGTGCCTGTCTTTGATCCTGGAAAATTCTCAGTCATTATTACTTTAATATTTCTTTTGCTCCCTTTTCTCTTTCTTCTCCTTCTGGTATTCCCTTTATGTGTACATTACTCCTTTTGTAATTGTCCCATAGTTCTTAGATATTGTGTTGTGATCTTTTTCTTTCCTTTTTCTCTTTGCATTCCAGTTTGGGAAATTTCTATTGACGTGTCTTCAAGAACACTGATTCTTTTCTCAGTTGTGTCTGGTCTACTGATAAGTCCATGAAAGGCATTTTTCATGTCTGTTACGGTGGTTTTGACTTCTAGCATTTTCTTTGTATTCTTTCTTGGAGTTTACATCTCTCTGCTTTATATTACCCATCAATTCTTGCACATTGTCTGCTTTTTTCTTTAGAGCTCTTAACGAATTAATCATAGTTATTTTAAAATCCCTATGTGAAATTTCCAAAATCTGTATCATGTTTGAGTCTGTTTTTGATGTTTGCTTGGTCTCTTCAGACTGGGTTTTTTCTTACCATTTAGTCAGCATGCCTTGTAAATTTTTGTTGAAAGCTGAATGTAATGTATCTGGCAATAAGAACTGAAGTAATTATGTTTTAGTGAGATTTTAGTTAATCTGTCTGGGAGTTTGGCTGCATTAAATGTTTTCTATAGTTGCTGATACCAGAAGTTTAAGTTTGCTTATTGTTTTTTTCCACTCCTCTGTTGTCTTTGGGTTCCTTAAGAACTCCTTTTTAACTAGAGTCTGTGTCTTGAAGCTCACTCAGTTGTAATCCACTGTTATTTTACTGAAGGCCCTTCATGTGGTAGTAACATTTTGGGGAAAGAAAGTATTCTACAATCTAAAATCAAATCCCAGTTTTTCAGTGGGTCTGAGACTGTGGACTTTGACCTTCAGAAGTATTTCTTTGCCCTTTTTAAAATTCCTCTATTCAAGATAGGAAGGATAAAGAGAGCTAAAGTTATCTAATTGCCCTTCCTTCAGGTCAGATATCAAAAGAGCCAAACCAAATCAGTTGCCGTCAAATTAAATGCAACTCACAGCAAACATATATGTGTTAGAGTGGAACTGTGCTCCATCAGGTTTTCAATGGCTGAGTTTTTGGATGTGGATCACCAGACCTTTCTTCCAAGAAGCCTCTGGGTGGGTTCAAACTGCCAACCTTTTGGTTAGTAGTTTAATGCTTAACTCTTTATGCCACCCAAGACTCTTATTAGGTCAAATATGGCTGTGGAAAATTAGATTTCCCTACAATGTAAAATTTTCGTTATGGAGAATGCTCTGGATTTATTTAAAAATGATTATTTTCTTCTTTTGTCAAAATCACAAAGGAATTTTTCTTTGATTTTCACTGTGAGAACCTGGTGGTGTTCCTGATGGAAACACCAATGAAGGTGTGTCTGGTCACTCCAAGACTGGGCCCGGGGGTTTTCTCATTGTTAAACTTAAGGAAAATCACTGTTTAGGCAGTTTTTCAACAAGTTTGTGGCTCCAGGGGCTTCTGCTCTAGATAAGTGGATCTCAGGCAGTGACTCTGTGTTTTCCTCTCTCTTCTGTTTTCAGGGTGACTACTTGCCCTATGACGTCAATTCTCTGATGAATCCAAGAAAAGTCATTGATTTTCAGTTCACTCGGCTTTTTTCTTTTGAAGCTCTTTACATGTTCCAAGCTCTTCACATGTTGGAGCTGAAACCAGAAATCTTCATGCTTTCTTTTTTTTAAATTCTTTTAAAAATTAAATTAATTTTTTTTTCCTGGACCTTTTTATGAAAGCATTTAACATATTCAAAAGTATAGAGAATAAGAAAAGAAATCCCATAGACCAATTAGGCAGATTCAATAGATAAAAGTATTTTTCCACATTTGGTTTCTCTGTCTATCCCTCTCATTTTTATTTATTTTCTTTCACCCTCTGCTGAAGTAGTTTCAAGCAAACCTCACTCATCATTTCATCCCTACAATACTTCAGTATGTAACTCTAAAATATCAAAGGCTTTTTTTGCTGTCAGTTGGATGGTTTTACTTTTGTCATCTCTGCTATTTTATTATATAATTCTCCTTGTTTCATTTTACTGGAAGATTTATGGTGGATATATTTTCTTTTAAAAATTAGAATATGATTTTAATATTAAACATTAAAATAGCCACAAACCAAGTTTTCTGTGCAAATAATACTTATGAAAATGTTTACTTGAAAAGCACTAGCATTGTAAATGGTAATTGCTTGTGCATTTAAGTTTTTTACCATGTGAGAGTCTCAGAGATGCTTGACCTTGACTTTGGACAAGACTGACATGTTTTCACTCGTTTCTACAGCAGCTGCTGCTACCTTGGGGTTCTGTGTCCTGGCTTCTCCCCACTGGGGCCTTTTCACTGCTTGTACATTTTGCTGTTGGTATATATATATATACATACATATATATATATATATATATATATAAATATATATATATA
>NW_006921818.1:3760341-3803486 GCF_000298275.1 Orycteropus afer afer | reverse complement strand
AAAAAAAAAAAAAAAAAAGAGCACAGTACTCAAGGCAGACTCTTTACTAGTTAAGCTAAATGATTGTTTTGTTTTAAGAAGACTTTAGAGGATATTTTTGGTTTAAGTTTTAAAAATTATCTCAGGGCAATGGGTTCAGGGGTTGTTTTTGGCTCTTGACTGACACAGACTTTGAACACCCACACCTACCTCATGCTGTGACTGATTGCTGCTTCTACTTGTCTCCTTCTATGACCTGAACACAGCTTTGGTACCCATCTGCCCCCCTCTCCTGTTCTAACCTACGTATTTCATTCACTCACTAATTCGTTCATGAGTTCATTGAACTTCTTATTTGCCAACCTCTGACTACACTCACTCACACACACATATATGTATGTATTTATTTATGTGGATTGAAAAAAGAATGAAAAGAAAGTTGACCAAAGAGTTAAAAGGATCATCAAGTATTCCAGATAAATTTTAAATTCTTAAGTAAGAGAAAAGGAAAAAAATCCAAATTCACTACTGTTTCCTACTCATAGTGACCCCTCCTTGGGTTTCTGAGGCAGTATCTCTAAGGAAGTAGATTGCTCAGTCTGCCTTATGAGAAGTGACTGGTGGGTTGGAACCTCCAGCCTTTTGGTTAGCAGTCAAATGCCTTAGGCACCATGCCACCAGAGTTCCCTAGGCATTTGACTGCTAACCAGAAGTCTGGCACTTTAAACCCACCAGCCACTCCTCAGAAGGAAGATCGGGCAATCTACTTCTGTAGTGATACTGCCTCGGAAACCCAAGAAGGGATCGGATCCAACTCGACGGCAATGAGTTTGGTTTTTGGTTTTTGGTTTTTGGTGGTGTAGTCGTTAAGGCATTTAGCTGCTAATCAAAAGGTCGATGGTTTGAATCCACCGGCTGCTCCCTGGAGGAACAATGGGGTGGTCTGTCTTGCATAAAGATTTACAGCCTTGGAAACCCAATGGGGGTTGCTTCGAGTTGGAATCCAGTAGATGGCAGTGAGTTTGGAGGGTTTTATTATTATTTTTTATGAAGAGAATGTGCTCTGGCTGGTGGTGTAGTGCCTAAGGCATTTGTCTGCTAACCAGAAGGCTGGCAGTTCAAACCCACCAGCCACTCCTCGGAAGGAAGGTTGGGCAATCAACTTCTGTAGAGATACTGCCTCGGAAACCCAAGGAGGGGTCGCTATGAGTCGGATCCAACTTGACACTGGGTTTGAGTTTTTGAGTTTTGCGAGCTCAAGTGGCATCTTGTCTTCTTACAAGCACCTGTGAGGAAAGGTCATATACCAGCCTTGTCTCCAAGGATGAGTGGCCAGGGACAATTAAAGCAAAGCATATTCTTAGAAGGGAAGGCTTAACCTGTTGGGAGACCAGTGGGATAGTTAGTTGTGGTCTGCGCAGTGGGAATGTTGTGGATTCTTTGTATGTTGTCTGATGTGGGCCTTAGGCATGCTACTCTCTCATTTCCTTCTGCTTTGCTCAAAGTCCTGGGATGAGTAGGAACAAAATAGAAAATGTGTTCGTTCTCTGCTATAGAGATAGCCACCAGATGGCACTCTTTCTCCCTTTCCTAAAGTTGGCTCTGACACAGCAGTAACCAGAGGCACCAGCCACCCATGGGTGTACTTGGGATTTGCTGCTTGCAGGCTCGAGGTTTGAGTTCCCTGGTCTCCTTTTAATCCTACCTGAGAGAAGTTAGCCCTCCCTCCAAAGTATTTAGTGTTTCCTCAGGGGAGGACTGAGTGACAAGGAATGGAGTCTTGGGAGAGAGAGGATAAAGGAATCTTTGAAATAGGGGTGGCCCAGAAAGTGTTGACTCAAAGTGATGTCATGAACATTGTCTCTCATGTACCCTGTGCCTGGAGGTTCTAAAGGTGTCAGATAGCAGCCTTTCCTTGGACATGCACACCTCATGTCATCACAGAGTAATGTTGATGATGGGGGACCCTATCCCACCCTTCAATCATCCAGAGAAAGAATGAGGGCTGGTGTCATATTTCTCCTGCCACTGGCCACAATTCCTCTTTCCTTCCAGTTCCTAGGTAAGCTACCCAGCAACAGTACCCCATGGCCTTGCAGGGTCTTGAAGCAGATTCCTCAGGGGCCAGAGCTGTGCTGCCCAGGGGTGAAGTCAGTAGTAAAGGCAGTGATAGGGTCTGGTGGGGGTCAAGCTCCTGTGGAAGGCATTCCAATTCAAAATTTCATAAAACATCACCCTGGCCTAACAAAGAATACCTGCAAATTACTGACATTTAAAATGTCTTGTTTTGGATAAAGTCCAAACACCTTAGCATGGTTCTGGGGACATTTCATAGCTAATCCCACCTCCTTTTCTGACTGCATCTCCAGCCTCTTGTCCAAGCACTTAATGCTTTGGGCAGACTGACTGTGACAAGTCCCTCTATGTCATGCATTCTGGCAAGTGCCCTTTGCTCAGAGAATCCTTTTTTCCTTCACTTCATTCAAAGTTCAGCTCAGGTTGTGGGTACTTCCAAGGTAGGGACTAGCACCCGGTGCAATCAAGGGGTATCATTCACAGTGGATTATGTGAGAACATTCACAGTGGATTATGTGAGAATGGTGCCTTCTACTGTCCTTGGAGTTGTGCAGTGCAACTGCTCAGCATGGAGCCAAGCACTCAATGTGACACAAATCACTGGGGTCACACTTCTTTCATGCTACCTCTGGAAAGAGCCACCAGATAGTGCTCTTCCACCCTTCTGGGGTCTTGGCATTTAAAAATTCTGGCCTGAGCATTACAGAACTGATGATGAGGGAATTGGTGGTACTCTTAGGTTCTCAAGAGTAGAGCTCCCAAACCCAGTAGAGGCCTTGAGGTACGTTTCTACCCCATTCAACTCCATAGTGCTCCCTCATACCTTTCAGCCATAATTCCTTCCCATGTGGACAATGTCAGACCAAGAAAATGTTCCCTGAATATCAGAGCTTCTCAAGATCTTAAAATGGAATATAATTGCTCTCTCTACTTCACTTGCTTAGATGTGCCCTGGGCTAGCCTGTGCCCTCCTGTCTTGGAGAGGCCTTAGACTGGGAAGGTAGTCTCTCAGTCTGGTGTCTGAGAAATCTGAGAAAGGACCTTCAGCACACTGAGCCTCTGGGCAGATGAGAGTAGTTTTCATGGCTGTGATCTTTGGGAAGCAGATCTCTAGGCCTTTCTTCTGAGGTGTCACTGGGTGGGTTCAAAACACCAGCCTTTCAGTTAGTAGCTGGGGGCTTAATCATTTCTGACACTCAGGGACTCTTTATCCACATTCACACAAAGATATTATTATATAGTGCTTATTTGAGAGGTTGATGAAGAGTATAGTGGGGACAAAGAACCTCTTGGTAAAAATTATGGCCTGAATAACAGGATGTGTTGGTGAGCAATGCTGGTAGTAAGAAAACTCTGATGGGTTTTAACATCTCCTTGGGCCTCTGCAGGAAAAAGTGGCCAGTGTGGGGTTTCAGAAAATTAATTGAGGAGAGATATTATGTGTGAGTCCCAAACGAAGAAGATTGGAGGAGAATGTAGCAAGACAAAGAGAGGGAGGTTTGAGAAGATAGATCAAGATGGGAGAATTTAAAAGTCTACAGTTTCCTCAAGGATCTGAGACCCACATTCATTCCCTCTCCATATCTGGAGATGTGGCCTTCCCTTGGTGTTATGGATTGAATTGTGTCCCTCAGAAATATGTGTTGGAGTCCAAACCCTTGTACCTATGAATGTAATCCTTTTTGGAAATAGGATTTTCTTTGTGTGATAGTTAAGGTTATGTGTCAAGTCAGGCCATGTTTCTCAGTGGGTTGGTAGATATATTTTAATCATCCTCCATTTTGTGATGTGATATGAGCAGCCAATCAGTTGAAAGAGGGAAATTCTTTGGGGATGTGGCCTGCATCCTGTATATATGAATATTCTCGCAAACCTTTCTCTCTGTCAATCCTGTATTCAATCCTACATTAGTCTGGTCCTCCTCTGACCTCTGATTATTAGGACGTAAGCCAGCAGCCTACCATCTGACCTGCAAATTTTGAGTTCATCAGCTTTTGCTACCATGTGAAACAGGAGAAGCCTCCACTCTGCCATCTGACCCATGGGTTTGGAACTTACCAGCCTCCACAATTGCATGAACCATTTATTTGAAGGAAATCTCTATGTATATTTCTTTACTGGTTTTGCACCTCTAGGGAACCCAGCCTAAGATATTTGGTACTGAGAGTGGTTCTAGAGGAACAAAATCTTAAGTATACGTTTTCTGATTTCATTCTCAAGTCTGTCTAGTCTTACAGGTTATGGTTCTATCTCCAGTTGTAAATAAGGCACTACTAACCCATGCCAAGAGGTGGCAATAGAAATATGCAAAATATCACTACCATTAGATCAAATATTTGTGAGAGACACTACTCTGAGTGATCACATGTGTGATACTTTTCTATAAATTTGTCAGCATCCTTGGGGACTGCTATGATTATTATTTTATATAAGTCAGATTTTACAGTGGTAATGCTGTAATTGAATTAAGCCATGCAACTACAATGGAACTGATTGGACCTAGTGGTGGTATAGGCCAAGTGGTGGTACTTAATTGCCAGAGACAAGGTGGGTGAGAAGTATAAGGAAGCTGGTTGGTAGGTTCTACTTTCACTAGACAAAATAGTGAAAGGAATGGATGAGCTCAAGGCTTCAGAGTAATAGCTCAAGTGCCACATAAAAGACCTGAATGTTATCACTTGTGTCCTGAAAGAAAGCTTCATTTTCTGAAGTCACAGAGCTGATATTGCCAAAAAGTGGGCTGAGAGTCTTATCCTAAGAGTAGCTGAATTCTCAAATTTGAATGGTGTCAGAAGTTAAAGTGAAGACAATGATTGAGAAGAAATCAAACTTGGGATGGAGATGTATAAGCAGATAGTCAGAAAGCTGGGGACATTGAGTCCTTAAATTCCATTGAATTACTCCTGCCAACAGAACCAGCCTTCTTATTTCCATCTGAAGAAATTACTCCAACTTTGCCTGCTAAGCCACCCTTCTCAATAAAATCATTTTCTTTTCCATTCCCATCTGATAAAATTAACCCAGCTGCGTCTGAAGAGTTTTTGTGTGAGTGAGATATAGCTTGGAGTGGCCCCTGAGGCATTGCCTGGGGCGTCACCTAAGGCAGATACCTTAGAAGACATTGCTGAATGACCCCAGAATCCACTTCCACCACCCATTTTTGCTTCTAGATCTATAACTAGACTTTAGTCCCAGCAAGCCCCAAGAGGTAAAATATAAAGTATAATCCATGAGGAGATATACAACACACCAAAATAAACTACTTTATGTTTCTAATATATATGAACAGAAACCCAGGGAATCATGTGTGGGGATGGCTATTAAGGATGTGGGATAATGATGCAAAGAGAATAAAGTTGGTTCAGTCTGAGTTTGTTGATATGAGCCCACTAAGTACAGATTTTTTTTTTAAATTGTGATTTGGGTGAAAGTTTACAGAGCAAATTCACTTTCCATACAGAAATTCACATGCACTTCGTCTCATGACATTGACCACAATTTACCCCAATGCAACAGCTCTCCTCCCACTTCCTCCCGATAGTTACCTTTCCCACTTCCTCCCGATAGTTACCTTTCCCACTTCCTCCCGATAGTTACCTTTTCCCTGTGTCCATCCCTCCATGCACTCCTGCCCCCTGAGCTGTCTCCCTGTGCATAAACAGCCCTTCTTTCTCCCATGATTGTTCTCTCCAAGGAGTGTATCTACCTCAGGTACATGTTCAACTCATATGCCTGTCTTTTGTTTGGCTGGAAGCCACAGGTGTGGGTTCAATTCCAGACCTGAAGGGCAGCTAGGGGCCATAGTCTCAGTAGTTCCACCAGGTTCTATCAGATCAGCAAACCTGGTCCCCCTCCCTTTTTTTTTTCCCAAATGATTTTGAGTTTTGTTCCACATTGTTCTCTCTCTCTACCCAGGATCTCCTAGATCCCCCTCTGAGTGGTTGACAGTGGTTGCTGGGCACTATCTCGTTCTTCTGGTCTCATAGTCATGTATAAGTACAGATTCTTTATTCAGTGTTTCGGTTTGATAGGTTAGAAAAGGATCTAATTGTTTATTTGGTTGTTACACTGAATATGGATTAAGCAGTGGACTCCACTAAATCAAGTAGAAATGCCAGAACTGCCTTGGTATACTGCATCAGAAAGTGTCTATGGGCTTAGGGAATTAGAGAAAGTGTCCAAAGGTGTGCTAGAGTGGATTTGTCAAGTTAGACCCACAGACTCATTCATGGAGTTCCCAGAGGACTTACCTCTCATCACAATGGTGAGGAATAAATTTGTGGAAGGAGACCCAGCATCCTTGAGGATGGCTGTGATTATTTTATATAAATCAGATTTTACAGTGGTAATGCTGTAACTGAATTAAGCCATACAACTACAATGGAACTGATTGGAGCTTTTGATGGTATGGGCCAAGTGGTGGTACTTAATTGCCAGAGACAAGGTAGGTGTGTTTACCATAACTGATAGCAGACTAAAAGCAGTAATCAGAATAGTTTGACTCCTATGAATTTATGCCATTGGCTACTTAGTTATGATGTCCCTAGGAGTGAATTATATGGGAAATCTTCTAAATATTTCCTTGATCTATGCAAGCAGAATAATTCTAGGTCAAGTGAATGGCAATCTAACTTGAATCACCAGAATAGAGAGTCCTAGTCCCTCAATGAATTCTCTGACTTGAGCCAGTTTACAAATCCACACCTTGAATGAAAGGGAGGCTAGGTCCCTTAAAGGATGACCCTACTGCACTGCCAAAAAATTTATATTGTTAATCTTTCTCCCATCCTTCCCCAAAGGGATTTCCAGAGTTTTATGAAAATGACTGTTCATTGAGGAAAAGGAAACAATTAGAATTTTCAGGGATTACTGGACACTGGCTCTGAACTGATACTAATTCCAGTAGACCCAAAATATCATTGTGGCCTACTACTCAGAGGAGCAGAGTATGGAGGTCAGGTTGTCAATGGAGTCTTAGCTCAGGTCCCAACTCATAGTGGGTCCCCAAACTTGTCCTGTAATGATTTCTCCAGTTCCAGAATACATAATTGGAATAAATATACTCCGCAACTGGAAGAATCCCCACATTAGATCCCTGACATGTAGAGTAATAGCCATGTGGTAGTTTAGGTTATGTATCAACTGGCTGGGCCTGGTTTTGAGTGGTGGTTTCGAGTGGCAGCTAGATGTAGTATTTCCTGTGATAAGACTGGCAACCACTCCATGGTAGAATCTACTGTGAACAGCTGAGTCACTTGCCTTAGAGATATGGGCTGCTTCCAGTATATAAGGAGAAGCTTTAGGAGAGGTATCCAGCTTTTGGCATGCTTGACTCCTGCATGTAGCCGAGTCATTATTCAGTAACTTGCCATGTTTTCTGCTGATCTTGGGACTGTCAATGGACTTGAATCAATGGCCTGCCATGTGGTTTGGTAATATCTGGGACTGTGCCTTTTAACTTGTTGACCTTGGGTTTGTCAGCCTCAGCAGCCAGCTGCCTGAGTGAAGAAAGCCTCCAGCTTCAGTGGATCAGGAGCAAGAGACAGAGATGAAGCCTGAGGTCAAGGGGCTTTCACCCCGACCCTAGAGCCTGGCACTTTGAACTTGCACTTCTAGGCTCCAAAACTGTAAGAGAATAAGCTCCTGTTTGTTCAAGCCATCCAATTTGTGGCATATTCTGTTAGAGTGGCGCTAAGTAACCAAAACAAGGTATTATGGTAGGAAAAGCCAAGTGGAAGCCTTTAGAACTACCCATATCTGAGAAAATAGTAAACAAAAAGAAATACTGCATTTCCTGGAGGAACTGCAAAGATTAGTGCCACCATCAAGGACTTGAAGGATGCAGGAGTGGTGATTCCCACAACATCCTCATTTAATTCACATATTTGGCCAGTGGAAAAAAGAGATGGATATTGGTGAATGACAGTGGATTATTGTAATTTAAGCCAGGTGGTGACTCCAGTTTCAGCTACTGTTCCAGATGTGGTTTCATTGCTTGAGCAAATTAATACATCTCCTGATACTACCCAAAGCAATCTACACATTCAATGCTATCCTGATCCACATTCCATCAATATTTTTTAAGGACGTGGAAAAACCAATCACTAAATTCATATGGAAAGGAAAGAGACCTTGGATAAGCAAAGCACTGCTGAAGAAAACAAAGTAAGAGGTCTCGTGCTCCTGGATCTCAAAAGCTACTATAGAGCCACAGTAGTCAAAACAGCATGGTATCAGTACAGTGATAGACAGATAGAAAATGGAACAGAATTGAAAACCCAGAAATAGACCCATCCATCTACGGATAGCTGATCTTTGACAAAAGGTCAAAACCAATTAAAAGCGAGAGAGATAGCCTCTTTAACAAACTGTGCTGGCAAAATTGGATACCCACTTGCAGAAAAATGAAACAAGACCCATACCTCACCCTACAGACAAAAACAAACTCAAGTTGGATCAAAGACTTAAATGTAATACCCCAAACTATAAAGTTCATCAAAGATAAAATAAGGCCAAATCTACGGGCCCTAATTTATGGCATAAATAGACTATCAAGCATAACCCAAAATATACAGGCAGTGGAAGAGAAACTAGATGTCTTGGATCTTTTAAAAATTAAATTATTTTGTGCACTGAAAGACTTCTCCAAAAGGGTAAAAAGAGAGCCTACAGATGGGGAAAAAATATTTGGCTATGACATATCTGACAAGAGACTTATCTCCAAACTTTATAGAAAGCTTCAACACCATTGGACAAACAATCCAATTCAAAAATGAGCAAAGGACATGAACAGACACTTCACTAAAGAAGATATACAGGTTGCCAACATACACACGAGGAAATGCTCATGATCATTATCCATTAGAGAGATGCAAATCAAAACAACAACAAGATATTATCTCACCCCAGCAATAATAGCAAAGTTCAAAAAGTTAGAAAATAACAAATGCTGGCGAGGTTGTGGAGAAATTGGAACTCTTATACACTGCTGGTGGGACTGCAAAATGGTGCAGCCATTGTGGAAAATGGCATGGCATTTCCTTGAAAAACTGAAAATAGAAATACCATTTGATCCAGCAATTCCATTACTAGGAATATACCCTAAAGAGGTGAGAGACAGGACACGAACAGACATATGGACACCCACGTTCATTGCAGCACAATTCACTATAGCAAAGAGATGGAAACAACCTAAATGCCCATCAACAGATGAATGGATAACCAAACTATTGTACATTCACACAATGGAGTACTATGCAATGTTAAAGAATAATGAAGAATACACGAATTATCTCACAACATGGATAAATTTGGAGGACATTATGCTGAATGAAGTAAATCAATCACAGAAGGACAAATATTGTATGAGCCCATTATTGTAGAAAGTCAAAGAAAAGTTTACTCAGGGATGGAAATTCACTTGGTTGGTTACCAGGGATGGGAGGAAAGGGGAGGGAAAATTTCAGACTAGTTGGGGGTCAAATGTTGATTTAGGTGAGGGGATGGAGAGTCTGTGACCAGCACGGTGACATTGGGAAAAGGAAAGACACAGAGACATGCACAAAATAAATAGATAATAGAGACAAATATTATTACATGCACAATACTGAATTACCACTGACACCAAACACTAGGTTACAAGCAAAGGCATAGACAGGTGAGAAGATCAGGTGGGGTTAGGCAAACAGGAATATACCTTAGACCAAGGATAGATATAGCTGAAGATAATCTTACATACACACTTGTGCTACAAAGTTATCCACATACATTACAGAAGCAACAGTAGACATGGTTGGAATAGATTTTCAGAGACAACCAAATACCTTGAGAGAGAGATTCACTGGGCCTGTGGGCTTGGGGCCACTTCTTGGGTGACTTCACGCTCATTTGGCACAACATAGCACATAAAAGTCTTGTTCAACATCCTACTTTGGGTAGTAGTGACTGAGTAGGGTCTTAAAAGCTTTTGATTGGCCATCTAAGACACAACTATTGGTCTCCTCTCATCTGAAGTGAAGAAGAGTGAAAAAAATCAAAGTCATCTGGAAACAATTACTCCAAAAATAAGATGGACCATGAGGACCTCAGCCTTCACAACCTCAAGACCAGAAGAGCTATATTAGTGTCCAGCTTTTCCTCTATGTGAATGCTGCCCCTCTGGTGGGTCATGGCTGATTGATCTGTGGGGTGCATCTCGGCATTGGCCTGGCTATAAATTCCAACCACTTGGATAGGGATCAAAAGTAGAGATCCTGGATAGTGTGGAAGGAAAAGTGTGGAACAAAATTAAAAAAACACAAAAATGACCAGAATTACTGATTGGATAGAAACTGGTGGAATGCTTGAGACTATGGCCCCCGGTTACCCTTCAGGCCCAGAAATGGACTCACTTCCATGGGTTGGCTCTCAGCCCAACAGTAGAAAGACCTACACGCAGAACACCTACTCCAGGGTGATGTACCCACCTACTCTTGGGAAATGCACCCCTTAGATCAATCAGCCATGAGACACCAGAGGGGCAGCATTCACAGAGGGAAAGCTGGATAGACAGGAATGCATAGATAAGAAGGGCATAGGGAGGGGGTAGTCACAGGGAGGAAAGGGGAGGAGAGTTTTTTATGTTTGGGGAGGATAATCAGGGCCAGGAAATCAAATGTCCATGAACTGTTGAATGTAAAACAAAACTGCTTTGTAAATTTGCATCCCAAGCACAATAAAAAAATAAAATAAAAAGAAGAAGGGTATCTTGGAGTACAGATCCCTTAGGATGTCTTTTAGTACTACTGTGCCCTGTATTAGAACTCAATAGAAAACTACAGCAAATGAATTCTGACATGACTTCTGATGGCAAAAAACCACAACCAGGCAAAGAACCTCGACCAGCTGAGTGCTTACTGAGGGCAAAGGGAATACAGAATGAGTGGTGGAAAAATGTAGCTCTAAATACCAGGTATGACCATGTGACCAATTGCAGAAAAGAGGAATGTAATTATATTAGTATTTCTTCCTTGTTTTGTATACGTGTGTGTGTGTGTGAAATATCTTTGTTTCTTTGCTTCCTCATTCCATTACTTATTATAAAATATAAGATATACCCCGAGACTATGGCCCTGGGTTACACTTTGAGTGTAGAAATGGATTCACTTACATGGATTGGCTCCCAGCCGAACAGTAGAAAGACCTACATATAGAACACCTACCCCAGGTTGATGTACCCACCTACTCTAGGGAGATGCACTCCTTGGATCAATCAGCCATGAAACAACATTCACATAAAGGGAACACTAGAGAGACAGGAATGCATGGATGAGAAGGGCACAAGGAGGAGGTGGTCACAGTGGGGAGGGGGAAGAGAGTTTTTTTACAGTTGGGGATGGTAATCGGGGCTGTGAAATCAAATGTGCATGAACTGTTGAATGTAAAACAAGTTTGCTGTGTAAATTTGCACCCAAAATATGATAAAATTTTATTTATAAAAAGAAGTGGGGGAAAAAACATAAAAGGTAAACAGGGCTGGTGTGTTTTCTGTTGTATGTGTGTTATTTGTACCATATTAAGCACAAGGATGACTTTATAACTCTCTTCATTTAGAGATTATGTATAATTTAAGGATATGTGTAAAAGTGCCAAGTTGACAAGGGGGTGGACTATGATGGTTAAGGTTGGCTAGGACAGTATTCTCAGTGATTTGGAAGACATTATGTAATCATCCTCCATTTTGTGATCCAAAGTGATCAGCCAATCAATTGAAAGAGGTGTTTCCTTGGAGTGTGTCCAGCATTCAATATATATGGATGTTCTGGCAAAGCTTGCTCTCAATTGTGCATTTGATCTTGCATTTGCCTGGTTATCCTTTGACCTCCAGTTCTTGGGATGTGAGCCAGCAGCCTGTCACCTGACCTGGAGATTCTGGATTTGCTAGGTCCCTCAATCCTGTGAATGAGCAGCCTGCTGTCTGACCTGCAGATTTGGGGTTCATTTGCCCCTGCTACCAAGTGAGTTAGAAGAAGCCTCCAGCCTGCCACCTGACATATCAGTTCAGGGTTTGCCAGCTTCCACAATGGTGTGAGACATTCCTTGAAATAAACCTCTCTCTATATATTTATCTACCACTTGTCTGTCAGTTTGTCAAACTATAGTAGTGTATGTGTTGCTATGAAGCATGATGTCCTTCTCCAGGGACTGGTCCCTTTTAATAACATGTCCAAGGTATGTGACATGAAGTTTCACCATTCTTACTTCTAAGGAGCATTCTGACTGTACTTCTTTGAAGACATATCTGTTCATTCTTCTGACAGTCCATAGTATATTCAATATTCTTCACCAATGCCATAATTCAAATGCATCATTCTTCTTTGGTCTTCCTTATTCATTGTCCAGCTTTCGCATACATACAAGGTGACTGAAAAGACCATGCCTTGGGTCAGGCCTCCCTCAATCCTCAAAATGACAACTTTGCTTTTAAACACTTTAAGAGGTCTTGTGCAACAGATTTGCCCAATGCAATATGTCATTTGATTTCTTGGTTGCTTTGTCCATGGATGTTGATTGTGGATCCAAGAAAAAAAATCCTTGACAACTTCAGTCTTTTCTCCATTTATCATGATATTGCTATTTTGGAGGATTTTTGTTTTCGTTATGCAGAAACACTGAAAGCAGCAGTCTTTGATCTTCATCAGTAAGTGCTTCAAGTCCTCTTCTATTTTAGCAAGCATTGTTGTGTCATCTGCATATCATGGGCTATTAATGAGTCATCCTCCAATCCTGATGCTGAATTCTTCTTCGTAAAGTCCAGCTTCTCAGATTATTTGCTCAGCATACCAATTGAATAAGCATGGTGAAAAGCTAAAACCTTGGAGCAGAGTCCAGTAGAGAGTGGCCCTCATCCTAGGAAATGGGATGTGGTTGGGAAGGTCGACACATATCGTACCCCCCCACCTTTTTTTAAGGGATACAACTCTGATGCACACCTTTCCTTATTTTAAACCATTCAGTATTCCCTGTTCTGTTCTGCCTCTTGTTCTATGTATGGGTTCCACATCAGCACAATTAAGTGCTTTAGAATTCACATTCTTTGCAATGTTATCCATAATTTGTCATGATCCACGCAATTGAATGCCTTTGTGTACTCAATAAAGCACAGCTAAACATCTTTCTAGTATTCTTTACTTTCAGCCAAGATCTGTCTGACATCAGCAATGATGTCCTTCATTCCATGTTCTCTTCTAAATCAGTTTGAATTTCTGGCAGTTCTCTGCCAATGTACTGCTTCAACTGTTTTTGAATTATCTTCAGTAAAATTTTACTTGTGTGTGATATTAAAGGGAGCTCTGGTGGCATAGCGCCTAAGACATTTGACTGCTAACCAGAAGGCTGGCAGTTCACACCCACCAGCCACTCCTTGGAAGGAAGACTGCGCAATCTACTTCTGTAGAAATACTGCCTTGGAAACCCAAGGAGGGGTTGCTATGAGTTGGATCCGACTCCATGGCAGTGAGCTTGGGTTTTTTCATGATATTATTAGATAATTTTCATATTCTGTTGGATCACCTTTCTTTGGACTGGACACAAATATGGATTTCTTCCACTTGGTTGGCCAGATAGCAGTCTTGGCATAGGTGAGTGGGTACTTTGAGCATTGCATATGTTTGCTGAAACATTTCAGTGTATATTCTGTCGATTCCCAGAGTCTTGTTTTTTGTCTACTCCTTCAGTACAGCTTGGACTTCTTACTTCAATACCATCAGTTCTGGATCATATGCTACCTCCTGAAATGGTTAAATATCCAATTCTTTTTGGTTCAGTGACTCTAGGCATTTCTTCTATCTTGTTTTGATGCTTCCTTCACCATTCAATATCTTGCTTATAGAATCTTTTGGTATTGCAATTCAAGACTTGAATTTTTCCTACACTTCTTTCAGCTTGAGAAATTCTGAGTGTGTTCTTGCCTGTTGGTTTTCTCATGCCAAGGTTTTGCACATTTCATTATACTACTTTACTTAGTCTTTCCAAGCTGCCCTTTGGAATCTTCTGTTCAGCTCTTTTACTTTATCATTTCTTCCATTCCATTTAGCTACTCTACATTCAAGAGCAAGTTTCCGAGTTTCTTCTGACATCCATTTTGGTCTTTTCTTTCTTTGTAATGACATTTTGCTTTCTTCATATATGACATTATCTCACAACTTGTTATTAGTGTTTAATGTGCCAAATCTATTTTTGAGATAGTCTCTGAATTCATGTGGGACATACTCAGGATCATACTTTGGCTCCTGTGAGGTTGTTTTAATCTTCTTCAGTGGGAGCTCTGGTGGCATAGTGCCTAAGGGATTTGACTGCTAACCAGAAGGCTGGTGATTTAAACCTGCCAGCCACTCCTTGAAAGGAAGACTGAGCAATCTACTTCTGTAGAGACACTGCCTCAGTAACCCAAGGAGGGGTTGCTATGAAATTGATGAATGCCCCATAATCAAAACTGCTGTGTAGTTCTATGAGAATATACACATAGGTAGTGTGTAAATGCATAGAAAAAGTCAGCAGGATATAAACCAAACTGCCAAATAGGGAAATTATTTCAGAGGATGGGAATGGGATGGGAGAGGTGAAGTGTTCAATGGGGCTTTTTAAAATCTTTGTTTGAATTTCAGCAAGAATGAATTAATACAGTGTTTATTTAAAAATAAATATAAAAGACATATATATCAGTGTAGCAGAATAGAGAACCTAGAAATAGCACCCCACAATTACTAAATTCATCTTTCAAGGTCTCAGCCTTTTCTTTCTAATACTATATATACTGGCCCAAGCTCCTTTCCACCTACATCTACAGCACCACCCCCAGCCCCAAGTAAAACTTTCTCTAAAAATGGTCCTAATGTCTGTACTTCCACTTCCAGGAACTTGTCTCTTTTGGGGAGTGAAGACAAAATGAAGTCATTCCATTAAACAGCAAAGATAGGGTTAGAGATTTGGGAGACAAGACAATATTGACAGGCAGTTTCAGTATTTTATTCCACTGACTCCTTATAGAGCATTGACACCCCATTTTATAGGTGAGAAAACTGAGGCTTGAAAAAGTCACCTGATTTTCCCAAAGTAACTCTATTGATCTAATTAGGGACAGAGTCCTCCCTTACCACATAGGAAATCATCCAATCCCTTGACCTTTCTAAGACCTGGGTGGCCACTGCAGCACAGGCTGTGCCCAGAGAGGGCTATGTCCAGGGAGGGTGCCCTGTCTGGTTTTCTAGGCTTGGTGTCTGTGTAAAAACAGCTTCCTCACTCCAAGATTAGAAAAATACCATCTCTATATGTTTTAGATTATTTATTTTATGGTTTTATTTTTTATATTAAATTTCTTATATGACTGGAATTTCTTTTGGTGCCAGATGTGAGGAAAGCATCTAATTTTTCTAATATTTAACTACTTATCTCCGAATAATTTATTATGTAATTGATTTTTTCAACATCTATTTGAAAGATACCTTTATCCTACACAGATAGAGTGATTAAATCTGTGTATATATATTTGGATTTATTTCTAAACATTCTAATCTATTCCATTGATGTAGCTGGGTATTGTAGCAACAGTGCCAAACTTTTAGTTATTGTAGATTTATAAAGTATTTTGATATCTGGCAACTGAATATATATGTCCCCTAAAGTTTTCTTGTATATAGTCTTCCATTTATTCTTATGGGATGAATTTGTTAGTTTTAAAAGATAATCACATTAGGACTTTGATTTAAACTGCATTGCACTAAGTTTATAAATAAATTTGGAAAATAATTGTCACCTTAATAATCTTGCATCTTTCTATCCAGAAATCATGCTATATTTCCCTTCTTATTCAAGTCTTATTCAGTTCCCACTAGTAAAGTTTGATTGTTTCTGATGTGTGGGTTTTGAACATCTCTTGCTAAATATATTCCTAAACATGTTTTGTTCTGGTTATACTGCTGCTTACCCAAACAACCACAAAAATAGTGGCTTAAAACAACAACCATTTTTATTATAAGTAAGTCTCAAATTCTGTAGATCAGGAAATTGAACAGTTATGATTCTGATTCATAGCAACCCCATAGGACTGAGTAGAACTGCCTCACAAGGTTGCAAGGCTGTAATTTTTACCAAAGCAGACTGTCACATCTTTCTCCTGTGGAGTAGCTGGTGGGTTAGCCACTGAACACTTTAATCACTGTGCTACTCAGACTCCTTGCCTATATATTAAAACACACACACACACACACACACATATAATATTATATTACACTGGGAGCTCTGGGAGCACAGTGGCTAAGGCACTTGACTGCTAACCAGAAGGCTGGCGGTTCAAACCCACCAGCCACTCCTCAGAAGGAAGATGGGGCAATCTACTTCCATAGTGATACTGCCTTGGAGACCCAAGGAGGGGTCGCTGTGAGTCGGGTCTGACTCGACGGCACATAACAACAACAACAACAACATATTATACTACATATTAATTATACAAACTATAATTAAACAAACTGGGCAATTTTCTGTTCCATATGGTGTCAGTTGAGGTCACTGCCTGGTAGCACATGGTTTGGTCTAGAAGTTTCAAGGTGGCTTCACTCACGTATTTGGCGTTTTGGTGGGGATAGCTGGAAGGCTGGGCTCTGCTGGGACTGTGGGAGGCTGTGGCCTGGAGTGCTAAATGTGGTCTCTTCAACATGGCAGCCTCAGGGGTGTTGGACTTGCTACATGATATATGGCTTTCCCCTGAGCACACATCCCAAGGGAACCAGGCAGAAGCTGCATGGGCTTTTCTGACCTAGCCTCAAAGTCATGCAGCATTTCTTAAGTTAAATTCTATTGGTTACAAGCAAATCACAAAGGCTGGCCCAGATTCAGGGTGGCAGATACTAGATTCCATCTCTTGATGAGCAATTGCCAAGGTTATATTGAGAAAAAGCATGCAGGATAGAATTTGTTACAGAGAGTTTGGAGAATATAATTTACCTATATATTCCCTATTGCTGTCAAGTAGATTCTGACTCACAGCAACCCCATAGGACAGAGTAGAACTGCCCCACAAGGTTGCAAGGCTGTAATTTTCACCAAAGCAGACTGTCACATCTTTCTCCTGTGGAGTAGGTGATGGTTAGCCACTGAGAAATTTAATCACTGTGCCACTCAGACTTCTTGCCTATATATTAAAACATATGTTGTTGTTGTTGTTGTTATGTGCCGTCGAGTCAGCCCTGACTCATAGCGACCCCTCCTTGGGTTTCCGAGGCAGTATCACTACGGAAGGAGGATTGCCCAACCTTCCTTCCGAGGAGTGGCTGGTGGGTTTGAACCGCCAGCCGTCTGGTTAGCAGGCAAGTGTGTTAGCCACTATGCTACCAGAGCTCATAATATTGTATTACATCATGTATGAATTATACAAGCTATAATTAATACACAATATAATAATTATATAATATGTACTATTTTATCTATAACTTCACTATATTTAACACTTTCATGAATGGCATCCTTTTTTCTTTGTATTTTCGAAGTGATGTTTTAAAGACAGGTTTATTGAGATATAATTCACCATACCATATAATTCATCCATTTAAATAATTCAATGGCTTTTACTATGCACAACCATCAGCACAGTGAACTTTAGAACATTTTCTTAACTTCTATCAATTTCCCTGTTCTAGGCTTTTATATGAATGAAATCCTATATGTAGACTTTTGTTACCTGTTTCCCTCATTTAGCATAATGTTTTCAAGTTTTATCCAATTTGTCACATGTATCAATATTTCATTCCTTTTTATGCCAACTGCTATCCAAGTGTATAGATATACTACATTTTGTTTATCCATTCATCAGCTGATGGACATTTGGGTCATTTCCACCTTTTCCTTATAATGAATAATGCTGCTATAAATACACTTGTACATTTTTATGTGTGGATATGTATCTTTCATATCTCTTTGGTATATACCTAACAGTAGAATTGCTGGGTCATATGGTAAGCCTATATTTAATCATTGGAGGAAGTGTCAGACTATTTTCAAAGTTGCTGACCCTTTTTACATTCTCTGCAGCAGTGTATGAGTGTTCCATTTTCTTCACATCCTTGTTTGTTGTTGTTGTTGTTATGTGCCGCCGAGTCAGCCCCGACTCATAGCGACCACTCCTTGGGTTTCCGAGGCAGTATCACTACAGAAGTAGGATTGCCCAACACTTGTTATTATCTGACTTTTTGATTCTAGCCATGTGAGTGGGTTTGAAGGTTTTTCTCATTGTGGTTTTGCTTTGCATTTCCCTGATGACGGATGACATTTAGTATCTTTTATGTGTTTATTGGCCATTTATATATCTTCCTCAAAGAAATATCCTGTATCAGATCTATGATTTACAAATATATACCCCCATTCTGTGGTTTGTCATTTTTACTCTCTTGATGGTATTCTTTGATATAGGAAAATTTTTAATTTTTATTAAGACCAATTGATAGCTTTTTTTTTTGTTGCTTGTGCTTGGTGTCATATCTAAGAATTCTTTCCTGGGATCAAAGCTATGACAATTACCATTAGTTTTCCTCTAAGAGTTATATAGACTTAGATTTTACATTTAGGTTTTTGATCCATTTTGAATTACTTTTTTAAATGGTGTGACTATCCTTCATTGAATTTATTGCAATCTGTAATTTTACATCTATTTTTAAGTTTATTTGAACACTGTATTTCTCCCTCACAAAGGTAAAAAAAAGTCCATATAATGCTTTATGAAGAAACAATAGAAGCATTTCTAATATGGAATAAACACCTGTTTAACATTGTTCTGAAAATATCTGACAATGTCTTTAGGCTGTAAGTGTGTCTCTTGAAATAGTATGTTGTTGTTGTTATGTGCCATCGAGTCGGACCTGACTCATAGCGACCCCTCCTTGGGTTTCTGAGGCAGTATCCCTATGGTAGTAGCTTGCCCCATCTTCCTTCCGAGGAGTGGCTGGTGCTTTTGAACTGCTAGCCTTCTGGTTAGCATTCAAGTGTCTTAGGCACTATGCTACCAGAGCTCCTTGAAATAAGTCTATAGCTGTATTTTATTTTGTCCTATCTAACCACTTTGTCTTTTAACTGAATAAATTGTTCAGCTTTATTATGATTGTTGATATATTTGTATTTATTTATACCAGCTTATTTTGTACTTTCTATTTGTACTGAGTTAATTTTTTTTATATGTTGTGAAGTAAGGGTCCAACTTCACTCTTTTACATGTGGATATCAGGTGTCTCAGAAACATTTGTTGCAAAGACTATTCTTTCCACAGTGAATTGTCTTGGCATCCTTGTTGAAAATCAGTTGACCATCCAAAAACAAACCAAATTCACTGCTATTGAGTCGATTTTGACTCATAGCAACCCCCTCTGGGTTTCTGAGGTGGTAAATCTTTATGGAAGTAGATTGCCCAGTCTTCCATCCTTGGAGCAGCTGGTGGGTTTGAACTGCCAACCTTCTGGTTAGCAGTCAAATGCCTTAGGCACTACACCACCAGAGCTCCTTAGTTGACCTTAGGCACGTGGTTTTATTTTTGGGCCCCTCAATTCTATTGATCCATATGCTTTCCTTATACCAGTGTCACACTATTATTGCTGCACTTGAGTTTTTTAAGGTAAACCTTAATTAATGTTGTAGTATTACTGTATATTCTTCTTTATTAAATTTGTTTGTGTTTCATTTTGGACTTTTTGCAGCAATATTCACAGTAGATTTTGTTTTCAGGATAATTTTGGTTTTGTAAAATGAATCAGGAGGCATATGTCCTTTTCTAGCTATTGAAGCAAATGTTGAAGTATTGAGCTTACTGCTTTCTTGCAGCTTTGAAAGAAATCATCTGTGTAACCATCTGGGTCTGGCTTTCTTCTAAGTAGTAACAATGAGTGTGTGTGTGTGCATGCACATGTGCGTGTGTGATGCTATACAGTGAGTAAAGGTGATGGCTGTTTTAAAAACAGTGGGTTATCAATTTAAACAATGCTTTTTAATTGTTTACTGTTTTCTGCCTTTAGTTTTACTCTGATACTAGCATCCTAACACTTTTCTGAAAAGGACTGTAGCAGATGTCCTCTCTTGAAGGAAAATGTTTTTCATTTTTTTCTGAGAGTCTGTTAAAGGGATTTAAAACAAAACAAAACAAAATAATATTTATCAGCAAAACTGATCTCTTCAGTCTTTGGCTATACCACCCTGAATGCACCTGATCTCATCAAAACTGGTCTCTTTAGTCTTAGATTTGCCATCTTGAATTATTCTTCCTTTCTTTTAAATTATGATTTGGGTGAAAGTTTACAGAGTAAATTCACTTTCCATACAGCAGTTCACATACACTTTGTCTAATGACATTGACTACAATTTACCACAATGCAACAGCTCCCCTCCCACTTCCTCCCCATTTACCTCTTCTCTGTGTCCATCCCTCCATGCACTTCTGCCCCCAGAGCTGTCTCCCTATGCATACACAGCCCTTCTATTCTCCCATGATCTCTCCAACAAGTGTATTTACCTTGTGTAAATGTTCAGTTTATATGCCTGTCTTTTGTTTGGCTGGAAGCCACAGGAGTGGGTTCAATTCCAGACGTGAAGGGCAGCTAGACAGCTAGGGGCTATAGTGTCAGTGGTTCTATCAGGCTCAATCAGACCAGCAAACATGATCCCTCCCCTTTTTTTTACCCAAATGATTTTGAGTTTTGTTCCATATTGTTCTCCTACTATATCCAGAATCTCCTGCAGAGATCCCCTCCAAGTGGTTGACAGTGGTAGCCAGGCACCATCTAGTTCTTCTGGTCTCATAGTTACATAGGCTGAGGATCTCATGGTGTACCAGTCGTTTGGACTAATTGTTTCCATGAATCTTTGGTTTTCTTCATTCTCTTTGCTCTGGATGAGGAGAGACCCATTGTTGCATCTAGATGGTCTCTTGAAAACTTTTAAGATACCAGTCACTACTCACCAAAGGATTATTCTTTCTTTTTTAAAAAATGCTTCCTTGTTTAGTACTTTGCTTCTTATCTTTTCTTAAATGAGCCATGGTTTCTTTGGTTTTTGAGATGCATAGAATTGGACTCAACTGCATATGACAGAAAATCCCCTAAGACCCAAAGACTTAACTATCTTCGAAACTTACTTCTCCCTTCCATATGAATATGCTTGGAAGGAGGCAAGCCAGTCCTGGTATAGCAGCTCTGAGGTCCCAAGCTCAGGACTGAAGTCCCTTGCAGCTTCCTGCTCTGTCATCCAGCATGCAGTTTCTATCTTTAGAGTCATTTCTTGGCCCTGAGTAGGAGTGGAAGCCAGACTTATGTATTCAGTGTGTCCTGTTGAGGATCAAGCCAAGGGTAGAAGGGACTAATGCCTGGATCCAGGGAGGTAGTGCTTGCTGGAATCCAGGTGTTTGTGAGGATGAAATGAGAAAATAAACCTCAAATGCAAAACACAATGTCTGGCACCCTGGACCAGCTTCAGCTTTTACTATTGATGTCACTCCATTCCAGGACCTATTTATACAACTCCTAGATTCAGCTCCCTTACTTGGCCGCCAAGCTACGCTGCTGAGTTCTAGCCACCAAGGCTCTCAGCCTAGATTATCTGAGCTATAATTATTATTTTGTTCATAGTTTGGTTTTCCATTTACTTTAGTGCACTATTCTGAAGGTAAACATTTTATAAATAGCCCCATTCACTTTACCAACTCTTATTTTGTCAGAGAACAAGAAAAAAGGATTTTATGATGGGTTAAATCTATGGTCAGTTTGGACTGCAAGTCTGGGCTTCCATTGAGTTTGATTCATAGAATGTTATTTATATGTTTTGTTGTTGTTGGTTGCCATTGAGTTGACTCTAACTCATGGCGACCCCATGCACAACAGAATGAAATATTTCCTGGTACTGTGCCATCTTCACAATAGTACACTTGAGTTCGTCGTTGTAGCTACTGTTGATTTTGAGTGCCTTCCAACCTAGTGAGCTCATTTTCCAGCACTATATTGGATAATATTCTGTTGTGATCTAGGATCATTAGGCTAATTTTCAGAAGCAGGTCACCAGTCCTTTTTTTGTACAGTGTTTTAGTCTAGGACACTAAGCCTAGACCTGTCCACAATGGGTGTCCCCACTAACATTTGAAATGCTGGTGGAATAGCTTCTAGTATCATAACAATATGCAAGACACTACAGTACAACAAACTGCCAGGTAGCATATATTACTCTCTTCTTTTTAAAAGTCATCTCTGTGAATGGTGATATATCCTGTCTTATTTCCTAACCTTTTGTTTTGAAATAATTTCAAACTTACAGAAAAGTTGTAAGAAGAGTACAAAGATTTCCCATGTATCCTCCACCCTAATTCATCACCTATTGATATTTTGTCATATTTGCTTTTCTCCATGCACATACTTGTTACTATTATTTTGCTAAACTTGTTGAGAGTAAGTTGCAGACAGTTGCCCCTTTACCCCTAAACATTTCAGCCTATGTCTTCCAAGATCAGGAGATTTTCTTACATAGCCACTGCGTAATTTTCAAAATCAGGAAATTTAACATTGATAGAATATTATTAGGAGCTCTGGTAGCGTAGTGCCTAAGGCACTTGACTGCTAACCAGAAGGCTGGCGGTTCAAATCCACCACCCACTCCTCGGAAGGAAGGTTGGGCAATCTACTTTTGTAGTGATACTGCCTTGGAAACCCAAGGAGGGGTCGCTATGAGTCAGGTCCGACTCAACGGCACATAACAACAACCATAACATGGCATTTTATTTTCCAGTGTATAATCTAATGCTGACTCAAGTATTGCATTTGGTTGTCATGTCTCTCTAGTCTCTTTTATTTATTTTTATTGTGATTTGGGTGAAAGTTTATAGAGCAAGTAGTTTTCCATTCAACAATTCATACACATTTTGTTTTGTGACATTCATGCAATCCCCACAATGTAACAGCACTCTTCCCACTTCCTCCTTGTGTTTACCATTTCCTTTAGTCCTTCTTTCCTATTCCTTCTTACCTTCTTAGCTTTATTCCTTGGCAAATATCACCCTTATGATCTCTATGTTGATTGTTCTAATGAGAGTATACTTCCCTGGCGGTATTAGTCCTGTCTGTTGTTTGGCTGAAAGTTGAGCCACATGGCGGGGGTGGGGGGGTGGGAGTGACAGGGTAAAGGGTGGTGGGTGGGGGTGGGGAGTTCAATTCTAGGTCTTTTTCATGATTTTGAGTTTTGCTCCACATTTTTCTCCCACTCTATCCAGATCTCCTATTGTGATCCTTTTCAAAACAGTTGGCAGTGGTAGCAAGGCACAATCTAGTTCTTCTGGTCTCAGGTTTGTGGAGGCTGGGGTTCATGTGGTCCATTGTTGTTGTTGTTATGTGCCGTCGAGTTGGACCTGACTCATAGTCACCCCTCTTTGGGTTTCCGAGGCAGTAACACTACGGAAGTAGATTGCCCATCTTCCTTCTGAGGAGTGGCTGGTGGGTTTGAACCACCAGCCTTCTGGTTAACAGTCAAATGCTTTAGGCACTATGCTACCAGAGCTCCTATGTGGTCCATTGTTGTTGTTGTTATGTGCCGTCGAGTCAAACCCGACTCATTAGTCCTTTGCAATTGTTTCCATGTGTCTTTGATTTTCTTCACTCTTCTTTGGTCTGGATGGGGCAAGACCAATAGTTGTGCCCTAGATGGCTGCTCAGAAACTTTTAAGGTCACTACTCACCAAAGCAGGACCTAGAACAGGGTCTTTGTGGACTATGTTATGCTAATTGATGATAGTATCCCCTGAGACTATGGTCCTGAGCCCCCAGGCCCATGGTCTTTATTCTCTTTTAATCTGGAACAGGTCCTTAGCCTTTCTTTGTCTTTTGTAATCCTGACCTTTTGGACAGGCAAGTTATTTTGTAAAATGTCCTTTAATTTGAGTTTATCTGGTGTTTCCTCATGATTCAATTCAGGTTATACATTTTTGGCAGGAATATCACAGATGTGATGCTAGGTTAATCTCAGTGCATCACATCAGGAGGCACATGATGTTGGTTTATTCCATTATTGGTAATGCTAGTTCTAACCTATTTCTTTTTTTATAGAATAAGAAAATGAAAAACACTGAATGAGTGGAGTCATCATATGATAAGTTCAGCATCATCTTTTTATCATTATTGAACATTTTTCAGGCCTTGGTCATACATATTTAAGCATCTAGAGACTTTACTAGTCTTCTTTGATTTCCCTTTGTCTTATATCCTTGTGGTAATTTCCGCCTATTTTTTACTTATAATGAGACATCATAGGTGGCAAGTAGGGTGTGTGTGTCTGTCAATCTTTAACACTAGGACCCTTGCCCCAACTTTGGTTTTTGGCAGTGATGTTTGGAATAGGGCCGTGATGATAAAGAAGTTTAGACTTCCTCCAGCAGTCAAAGTCTACCAGAGTAGTCCCAGAGTAGTCTGTGGAGTCTTCAGGGATTAAGAGATTAATATGGAAACTTTACACACCAGTTTAGCACATGACTTAGGTAGACATTGGTGGCTTTAGAGGCTCAGCATCCATTTACCCTGTTCTCAATAATATTTCCTGATTTTCATTTGGAAATTTATTCCTTCTCCATTTACTATCCCTGTGATTCTAACAAAGTGGACCCATCCTCTGATTCCAGAGGTAGCATATGAACTAAGTTTAAACTAATCAGTGTCTTATGTTACCCTAACCAGTGTGACTGGACCACAGATGGGCACATGACCTAACTCAGGCTGTCAGGATTTTTGTTTGAAATGGATGAGGAAAAGTTGTTTTTTTTTCCTGCTGTTCTTACACTTGGGAGGTATGTAGTCTTCAAGCCGGAGCAGCCATATTGTCACCATAAGAAGGGTTTAGTCTGAGAATGGAGACTTTAGAAGCAGAACTGAGAGATGGAGTAAGAGAAACCAGGTCCTGTGACATCATTTGACTATCTCTATCAACTGCACCTAAAATAAAACCTACTCCTTGGACTTCTCATTTACATGAGTCAATTAATTCCTCTTGCTTAAACCAGATTAGATAGGTGTTTTTGTTTGTTTGTTTGTTTTGTTTTGTTTTTTTTGGTTACAAATCACAGAATCCCCATGATACAACGATTATGCACCATACTGATTTTTTTCTAAGAACAAGCCAGATCAAATGACCTGGATATCTGAGTAGCAGGAAATAGAATAAGGGACAGTTTGGCAGGTGATAACATTTGGACAAAAAAAGTCACTCAAATAATACCTTCCTTTTAGCCACAGATGCCTCAGATGAATGTCTTAGACCTGCATTGAAGAAGGAGTGAATTTTCCTTAGTAGAATTGCCTTTCTCAGTAAAACAAGATTTCTCCACAAGGTAGAAAGAATTCTTAGCTATGATTTGGGCCTTGGTAACTTTCAATATCATCTATGGGGTCAATGTTTTTTATCTTCCAACCAGTAGCCGAGTCCATGATCTTGTTGACTTCTATGATCCACAGAACTTTAACATAGAAATAGACATGAATGCCACAGGAATTCAGAGTGAATGTCGAGTATAGCCAGACCTGTGCCAGCAGAGCTGTCTCTCAGATAGTGTTAAGGGTTCAGTCTTCTGAATGTCATTGAAAAAAAAAAAGACACTCTCACTGTCATCGAGTCCTTTCCAACTCATAGCAACCCTTCCTTGGGTTTCCAAGGTAGTATCACTACGGAAGTAGATTGCCCCATATTCCTTCCAGGGAGTGGCTGGTGAGTTTGAACCACCAGCTTTCTGGTTAGCAGTCAAATGCCTTAGGCACTGTACCACCAGAGTTCCCCTGAATGTCACTGGGGAGTTTAAAAAAAAAAAAAAAATGCACTTAGTGACCTTTTTGTTTTAAATCAGGACACAGAACTTTGGGATTCTCTATATTGTCAATCTGGGTTAGCTATGAGAGAATGAGGTCTAGGAGAATCCATTTCCCTTATTCTGAGCAACTACCTAGCCTAGTGACTCCCTTGGTGGTGCAAGTGGTTAATTGCTGGGCTACTAAGCAAAAAGTTGGAGGTTCAAATCCAACCATAGACACCTCAGAAGAAAGGCTTGCAGATCTACTTCTGAAAGTTCATAGTCATTAAAAACCCTATGGAGCCAAACAATAGTTTAGCTTAACCAGGAAAGATTGTCTGCCTTGAGCTTTGTGCTCTTTTAAGATCTACCCATATAGGAGCAAATTGAGAACAGCAACTTGAAAGATTAGATAGGAAACCTAGGGTGCAGTGAGTTTATCTTAATGGAGGAGGAACAACTCAGAAAAGGAGAGTAAGAATGGTTGCATAACTTGAAGAATGTAATCAGTGTCACCAAACTGTACAGATAGAAATTGTTGAATTGGTGTCTGTGATGGTTCAAACCCACCAGCCACTCCATGGAAGGAAGATTGGGCAATCTACTTCTGTAGTGATACCGCCTCGGAAACCCAAGGAGAGTTCACTATGAGTCGGGACTGACTTGACGGCCGTGAGTTTGGTTATTTATTATTTTTAAAAAATAGATATAAAAGAAAACCCTGTGGAGCAAAATTCTACTCTGAACCACCTCTTCCTGGTTCAGTTATAGCCAACAAAACAAAACTGGAATGCACCCGCAGTTGTAAAATGGTGAGTGTACTGGAACAATAAATGGAATGGGAAAAATTATAGTTCAGTGCTCTGCTGGAAACTTAATCTCCCTCTTAGAAAAGAAGGGCAGCATGCATATTGCATAGCAACCACATCTCTTGACTGGCAGAGGTGGAAACAACAGTGCCTGGCTCAAAGATGGTAACTACTGCACTGCTTAGAATTTGTATTGCTCTCCACATCCAGGCAATAATTCAATCTCCTGCATCAGGCTCCTGACAGGGCTCAATATACCTCTTCCATGTCTTCTGTTCCAAGGCTTCGACCTGTAACTTTTCACATTATCGTTCTGGTACACCCACATTTAACAAATTTGAGTCTGTTCCAGTTTTGCTGCATTGGTCATGGCTGAATTGGTTTGAACAGTTCTGAAGGCCTGTCTGAAACACAGGGAGTTTCCATGAGTCAGAATTGCCTTAATGGTAACTGATTTGTTTGTATGTTTGTTTTACCTAGCCCAGGACTGCGGTGGGATGGATTGCTTTTATGTGGCCTTTCTAGCCATGATCTTGTAGCTCCCAACAAAAGATTGGGGGGACTGTGTAAATAAGGTGCTGTGGCCCACCAACAGGTTTGGACAGCTTGCTAATAATACAAGTAAGGTACATGACACTTTTGTTTGGGGTGGGACCATGCAAATTAGTGTATGGAACCCTAACAAGGGGATTTGTCAATTTTGCCATCCCACTAGGCTTAAAATGAGCCATCCCAGAGGCAGAAAGGGGGGAACTGACTCCACCTCACTACCACCAAGAAAGAAGAGCCGAAAGTGGAACATGTCATTTGAACCTGGGGTCCCTGCACTGAGAACCTCCTAGACCCAGGAGACAGAGCTGTAACACCAGAGACAATATGAGACAGTGAGAAGGGGCAGCAGAGAAACAATGCCAGCAGATCCCAGAGACATGTGAGGCAGTGCAGTGGCCTTCCTGGTCCCCAGAGTGAGGTGGGTACAATAGATGTGCTGACCCAGGAACTGGAGCAAGAGTGTGAGCACTTCAGGCTGAGGATTACTGGCAGAGTGGGGTGCTTCTAGGCACTTATTGGTGGAGCTAAAGAGCTTTGTAACACCTGAGCAGGCATAGGCTGGGCTGAAGAGTCAAGAGGCTGAGAGGCCGAGGGCCAGAAAGATGTTTGCCTATAGGCTTGGCTGAAAAGAGGCTGTCCTGATGAAGAACTGTATTCTGAGTCTTTCCTGATCCTGAATTGTAACTTATTACTTCCCTAATAAACCCCATAATTGTGAATATTGTCTGTGTGTTCTGTGTGGCCATTGCAATGAATAATCGAATCCAGCAGAGTGCTGTGGGAGGGATGGTTGGTGTCAGAATCGGTAAAAAAGATTGGACAGAGGAGGTACGTCTGACTTCCACTTCATAGGAATCAGCTTTAGGCTAATACTGATGGTTCTCTCCCCCTCATGAAATTAGAGGGCCTCTGACCATTTTTATAAGCACCTAGAACTTAGGGATGCTTATTGACTTGTGGTGGAATAAGTGAAGAATGCAACGGCTTGATTGATAACTGCAGCTTCTCCACTTTGTCTGGCTTATTGATTTGGGTCAGCCCAGCTTGCTTTTCTTCCACCTGTACCCATGTGCTTCCACTCAGACTCCCACAGGTGTTAGCTTCCCCGGTTTTGCCCTAACCCAGGTTCTATGATACTGAAATGTCTTGCAAGTTCATCCTGCTCTTCGTGCCATAGGCATTTTATCATGGCTTTGTTTTATTGTCTTTCTGTACAATGCATTGGCCACAGAATTAATTCATGATTCTTGTTTGCAAGCCTGTAAAATCCTTCTCCAAAGAGAACTGTGACTCTCTAGGTATTTTCAGAGAAATTCTCTGGGTAAAGGATGGTTGGTTTTCTCCTCTGAAACTTGTAGCAGAGAAATGAAGTCATAGAGATGAGCAAAAAATTCTATTTCCATCTTAAATTAAAGCTTCTGTATGTAATTGCTCACAAAATCTGAAGTCCTGCCAATTCAACCTCTGCAATATCTTTGCTGAGGGGCACAAATGTTTAAGTGCTAGGCTACTAACCAAAAGATTGTCAGTTTCATTCTACTCAGAGGTGCTTCTGAAGAAGGGTCTGGTGATTTACTTTCGAAAAATCAGCCTTTGAAAACCTGATGGAGCATTGTTCTACGCTGACACACTTGGGGTGCCCATGAGTTGGGTTTGACCCAGTGGTAACTAAAAATAATAATGTCTTTTATATCTGTCCTGCTCTTCTATCCCTAAAACCAGTGTGTTGGGACCAACTGGAACCAGCTTGCAGAGAGCCAATTGAAAACTTCCAGAAAATGTGCAAACTGGTTGTTAAATTGTCATCAGCTTAAAATTGGCAACATTTATGTCATGGAAATTAGTAAATATTACAAATTAGCCCCTTATCCTCACTTGGACAAATAGCTGGTTGTTGAATGTTTATGACTACCACTATGTACAGGTAGGAGCTCTGATAGTATAGTGCCTAAGGCATTTGACTGCTAACCAGAAGGCTGGCGGTTCAAACCCACCAGCCACTCCTCGGAAGGAAGATGGGGCAATCTACTTCTGTAGTGATACTGCCTCAGAAACCCAAGGAGGGGTCGCTATGAGTCGGGCCGACTCTATAGCACATAACAACAACATGCACAGGTATTTCCTTACCTTAAGTTCTCATTACCTCTTGCCTGGCCTGTCACAACATCTTTATTGTTAACTGCCTTCAAGTTGATTCCAACTCCTGGCAACCCCATGTGTGCGAAGTAGAACCACTCCATAGGGTATTTAATGCACTGACCTTTCAGAAGCGGATTGCCAGGGCTGTCATCTGAGGTGTCTCTGAGTGCATTCGAACCACAAACTTTTCAGCTGTAGTTGAGTGCTTACCTGTTTGTACCACCCAGGGGTATCTTCACAGCATCCTACTAATTACTATGTCTGCATGTAGATGGTTCCCATTCCAAATGATCATTATAAGCATGTTTTTGACTAACAAGAAATAGAAAACCTAACCACAGATTTCTAAAATATAAGAACAATTATCTCACATAACAAAAAGTTCAGAGACAAGACACTTTCAAGAAAACACAGTAGCTTGAAAATTCAAGTACACAGAGATTCTTTCCATTTTTCAATGTGGTCACCTCAGCATGTTGGTATTTCCCATCAAGACTTCAAGATAACTATTGTAGTACCCACATTCCATCCTTACCCAATGGCATCTGTAATGTTTCCTTATGTCCTTCGAAGCAAATATAATCTTTTCAGAAACCACTCCCCTGCCATCCCTACCCCAGCAGGCTTTCTGTCAGATTTCCTTAGCTAGAATCACAAACCACACCTATTCTTAAATCAGTCACTAGTAAGGTTAATAGAATTACCAAGATTGGTTCAGACCACTATTTTCTAACCCTTTAGTTCCAGCATCTCATTTTATATAAAATATAATATTCCTCTTTCCTGAAATAAAAATCCAAGATAATATAACTTACACACACACACACATACACACAAACCTTAAAAACATAAATCAGTACAAGCCTAATTGGAATATAAAGGTGAAATAAAGAAAGGTAAACCAATAGCTGGAGAAGGACATTATGTTTAATAAAGTAGATGTCAGTGAAAAGGAAGGAAACCCTGAGGGAGGTGGATTGATATAGTAGCCACAACAATGGACTCAAACATACCAATAATCATAAAAATGACACAGGACCAAGCCACTCTATTACACAGAAATGTGCCATGAGTCAGAGCCAACTCAGTGGGAACTAACAACAATTTACAAAAAAAAAAAGTTATATGTATATGCATTTCGATATACATAGTAAATTGTATTATGGCTCCCAATAATATCTTCCCTCCCTAAGTATCCCAGCCTGATGGCATGTGGCTTGCAATGCCTCACCCCAGTGATGTCAGGCTTGCTTTGTGATTTGCTTTGGCCAGTGTAACATTAATGGAAGTATTTTATCTGAGCAGAAGTTGAAAATCCATTGCATGGGTCTGTTCTTCCTTTTGCCCTCTGACATGAGAGCAGATTATCCCAGACAGTAACTGCTCCTTTAGGCTGGTTCTCAGAATGAAAAAGACATGTGGAACAGGAGTAGAGCTGTAACAGATATGTAATGTGAACAAAAAGTACATTTTTGTTGTGTTAAGTCATTAAAATTTTAGGGGTTGTGTGTTACTGCAGCATAACCTATTAAAAGCTGGTAGTGTAGTGCCTAAGATACTTGACTGCTAACCAGAAGGCTGGCAGTTCAAACCCATCAGCCACTCCTCAGAAGGAAGGTTGGGCAATCTACTTCCGTAGAGATACTGCCTTGGAAACCCAATGAGGGGCCGCTATGAGTCGGGTCCAACTTGACAGCATATAACAACAACAACAACAACATTTTAATATGGCACAATTATATTCTAGCACATAAAGAAGCAGTCTGTACTTTATGCATATCTGTACTTGTACTTACACATAGTAGAATGGATTGAATTATGTCCTCCAACAAGATATGTTGAAGTCCTAACCCCTGTACTTATTATGCATGTGACCCTGTTTGGAAATAGGGTATTTGAAGATTTTATCAGTTAGGCTGACATGAGGCCATACTTGAGTAGCATGGGTCTTAATCCTATGTGACTGGTGTTCTCATAAAAAATCAAACAAACAAACAAATCCACTGCCATTGAGTTGATTCCGATTCAGCAATCCCCATTGGGTTTCCAAGGTGGTAAATCTTTACAGAAGTAGATTGCCCCCTCTTCCTTCCGTTGAGTGGCTGGTGGGGTTGAACCATCAGCCTTCTGGTTAGCAGTCAAATGCCTTAGGTACTGCACTGCCAGAGCTCCTTAAATAAGAAAATACAAAGAGACAGATAGAAGGACGGTTATGTGATGATGGAGGCAGATACAGCTGCAAGTCAGTGAATGCCAAGAATAGCTGGGAACCTTCAGAAGCTAGGAGAGGCATGAAATAATTTCTTGCTCAGAGCCTTCAAAAGGAATCAACATAGCTGATAACCTGATCTGAACTTCTGGCTTCCAAAACTGTGAGACAATAAATTTCTGTTTGTTACAGCCATCTACTTTGGTGCTCTCTTGGGCAGCACATATACTAAAATTGGAACTAGACAGAGAAGATTAGGATGGCCCCTGTGCCAGGATGACACACAAATTTGGGAAGTGTTCAGTATTTATTTATTTATTTATTTTATGGCTGGGGATGGTAATTGGGGCCATGAAATCAGATGTGCATGACCTGTTGAATGTAAAACCAGTTTGCTTTGTAAATTTGCACCCAAAACGCGCACGCGCGTGGGCTCGCACGCGTGCACACATACATACACACACGCCATCTACTTTGTGGCTTATTCATTGCAAATAACCTTTTTTTCAACAACATAAATGGCGGCTATACATATGGACCTTGCCAAATGGAATACACAGGAATCAAATCAACTACATCTGTGGAAAGGGACGATGGAAAAGTTCACATTGCCAGTCAGAAGGCAGCCAGGAGCTGACTATGGAACAGGCCATCAGCTGCTCATATGCAAGTTAAAGTTGAAGCTGGAGAAAATTAAAACAAGTCCACAAGAGCCAAAATACACAGAATACACAGAGTCACTTTACCAAAAAGAATTGGTGAATGTTCAACCATTTCAAGAGGTAGAATGTAATCAAGAACTGATGGTATTGAAGAAGAAGTCTGAGCTGCACTGAAGGCATTGGTGAAAAATATTTCAACAAACTCATTTATTTCAAGAAATTTGGAAGACAGCTACCTGTCCAGCTGACTAGAAGAGATTCATATTTGTGCCCATTCCAAAGAAAGGTGATCCAACATAATGTGGAAATTATCAAACAGTATCATTAATATCATACACAAGCAAAATTTTGCTGAAAATAATCCAAAAACAGTTACAGCATTACCTCAACAGGGAACTGTCAGAAATTGAAGCCAGTTTCAGAAGAGAGTGTGGAATGAGGGATATCATTGCTGATGTCAGATGAATCTTGGCTGAAAACAAAGAAGAACAGAAAGATGTTTTCCTGTGTTTTATTGACCATGCAGAGACAGTTGATTGTGTGGATCATAACAAATTATGGATAACATTGCAGATAACAGAAACTCCAGGACACTTAGTTGTGCTCATGAGGAACCTATACATAGACCAAGAGGTAGTCCTTCAAACAGAACAAGGGGATACTGCATGGTTTAAAATCAGGAAAGGTGTGTGTCAGGGTTGTATCCTTTCACCATACTTATGCAAACTGTATGCTAAGAAAATATTCCAGGAAGCTGGACTATATGAAGAAGAACATGGCATCAGGATTGAAGGAAGACTCCGTAACAATCTGTGACATGCAGATGACAAGCCTTGCTTGCTGAAAGTGAAGAAGACTTGAAACACTTACTAATGAAGATCAGCCTTCAGTATTGAATTACATCCAAACATAAAACAAAAATCTTCACAACTGCACCAATAAGCAACATCATGATAAATGAAGAAAAGATTAAAGTTGTCAAGGATTTTATTTTACTTGAATCCACAATCAATGCCCATGGAAGCTGCAGTTAATTAATCAGAAGACGTGTTGCACTGGACAAATCTGCTGCAAAAATCCTTTCTAAAGTGTTAAAGAGCAAGGACGTCAATTCGAAGACTAGTGAGTGCCTGATCTAAACCATGGTATTTTCAGTTGTCTCATGTATGCGAAAGCTGGGCAATGAATAAGGGATACCACAAAAACTTGATGCATTTGAATTGCAGTATTGGCAAATTATATTGAATATACCAAGAACAAATCTGTCTTGGAAGAAGTACAGCTGGAGGGCTCCTTAGAAACAAGGATGGCCAGACTTCACATCTCATACTTTGGTCATGTTATCAGAAGGGACCAGTCCTTGGAGAAGGATATTGTGTTTGATAATGTAGAAGATGAGCAAAAAAGGGGAAGGCCCTCAATGAGAGGGATTGACACAGTAGCTACAACGATGGGTTTAAGCATGGCAACAATTGTGAGGATGGCACAGGACTGAGCAGTGTTTCTTTCTGTTGTACATAGGGTCACTATGAGTTGGAACTGACTCGATGGCACCTATCGACAACAACAACTTTGTGTCATTTTGCAATGGCAGTCTTAGAAAACGAATACACATAGCATCACTATGAATCCAGCAGGCTCAGATTAACACCGATACAACTGTGTTATTTTTGTGTCTCAAAAATCGAGACGTGGATTGCTCTCAGTGCCATGATTTCTGAAATGGTGAATTCTTAGCAAAGTTCTGAATTAAGAAATAGAACCAACTCTCAATTAATGTGGTAGTTGCATTCCTGGGAAATGCAGTATAAAATAAAATTGTGCAAAATTAGTCATGGCTAAAGTAAGATAATTATGAAGAGATATTTCAGCTACATGTTCCAGTATCCACAAGTCATGGCTCCACTTACATAAAATTCAAAAACAGGCAAAACTTACCCATGCTGTTAGAAGTTAGGGTAGCAGTTATTCCCAGAAGAAGTATAACTAGAATGAGACACTACAGTGTGATCAGTTTGTGAGGATGCATTGTGCTGTACATGTATGTGCATTTTCCATATACTTGTTAGCCTAAAAGAGTTTTAAAAAAGTTACACAGGGCATGGTGTGTGGTATTGTCCCATGCATTGCACAATCCAGTATTCCTGGTCCCTGCCCACTGTCAATAGTGTCCTACAACCATTGTGAGAACAAAAATAAAACAAAACAACCTCACAGATTTCTGTCATGCCGGGCCCTTGAGTGCATTAGGTTCACACTCATTGAGACTCATTCCTGGGGCTGGGCCTTTGAAGTCCATCAAATGCCTGATATATTAACAAAAGTGGCAAATGTGCCATGATGAAGGTAAAGGAAGGAGATAGGGAGTGGGTGGTAGAGATGATGATGGTGGTGCAGTGATGGTGGTGTGGTGTTGTGGGTGGTGGTGGTGGTGGTGGTGATGGTTGTAGCAGTGGTGATGGTGGTGGTAATACTGGTGTTGTGGGGATGGTGGTGGTGGTGATACTGGTGATGAGGGTGATGGTGGTAGTGGTGGCTGGATAGATAACCATCATGTCTTCTATAGCACCTCCACATGCTACCAGATAACATTTCAGACTACTTCACCCCAACTCCAAAACATGCAGTGTTTCATAACTTTCAATGGTATAAATATACCCAACTTACCTTTCTAGATTAATTTTGAGGCCTTCTCTGTTCTCGCTGAATTAGTTCCCTTTGCCTTTGCTGAACATGCTATGGTATCACTATGCATTTGCTCCTCCTGTTAAGAAAACCCTGCTCTTATTCTTACTCTTCCTACTGGCCTTCATTTAAATGTTTCCTCCACCATGAAGCAGTCCCCTCTTCCAGGGTTAACCACTCCTTAGGTAGCATAGTGCCTAAGGCACTTGACTGCTAACCAGAAGGCTGGCGGTTCAAACCCACCAGCCACTCCGCGGAAGTAAGGTTGGTCAATCCTACTTTTGTAGTGATACTGCCTTGGAAACCCAAGGAGGGGTCTCTATGAGTCAGGGCTGACTTGACGGCACATAACAACAACAACAACAACAGCTTCCCATAGTGCTTCGCTTATAAGATCAGAAATTTATTCTCTCACAGTTCTGGAGGTTAGAATTCCAAATTCAATGTCACAGCAGGGCCACGTTCTTTCCAAAGGCTCTAGGGCAAGGTCCTTTCTTGTCTCTCCTGGTTTCTCGTAGCACCAGGTGTTCCTTGGCTTGTAGCTGCTGCATAACTCTGTTGTCATATGGCTGTTTTTCCTCTGTCTGTCTTTCTATGTTTCTTCTCTTCTTTTATAAGGAGTCATACATAATCCAGTATGACTTCATGTTAACTTTACCAAGGACATGTCCAAAGACCCTATTTCCAATAAAGTCTATGTTTGCAGATACCAGGTGTGAGGACTTCAACATCTGTTTTTGGGGGACACAGCACAATATGTATAACTGACACCCAGTGGGTGCTTAAAAATGCATGTTGAATTAAACTGAACATGAAAAAATTCTTTGAATTTCATAGAAATCAGCTGTGCAATAGCCAAAATTTAACTAGCTAAGACTCACAGTCACCATCTGGGTAATATAAAGATTTCCATCAATAGCTTCAATTGTGAGTTAACTATATTACCTCTCATTGTAATAGGATCGCATCCTGGATTCGGCCCAGGGAGAAAAAGTTTTGGACTTCCCTGAATCATGGTTATCTCCCATAAGCCCTTCATGCTTGGCCCTGTCAATACCCAATAGAATGTACAACATTGCAGGGAGCTTAATGGCAGCTCAGTGTTAGTATGGCCAAGGTGGAGCAGCTGAGGCTTGGTGATATTTGAGTTACAATTCAATATGTATGTGTTGAGTGGCTACTGTGGGAGTCACTAGTATGAATAAAGATCCTTCTTCATCTAGTCTAATAGAGATGTGTCACAGTTCTAGTAGCAAGGTACAGATAGGAGTTGAGAGGAGAGAGAGAAGGGTTGGGAAATATAGGATGGCTTATGGGAGAAATTAATAATTGGTAGGGTCTTGAAGGATGGCTAATAGTTGACTAATCAGAAAAGAGATGGAGGACCACTCAAAGTGGAGAAAACCTTCAACGGCATAAAGAAGGAAGGAAAAGGCCAGAGAAATTTCCTGGTTTCCTGTTGCTCTTTAGATCAAGATATGGGCTTTGCTTACGCAGCCTTCAACTCTGTCCTCTGGACTGATAATATGAGGCTTAAAAGCTAGGAATCCTTAGCTCTTCATGAGATTTAAAAAAACAAACAAAATATTTTATTTAAATAGGACATACATACAGTAAAGTTCTCGTGGTACAAAAAGCATCAATGGACTTCTTGATGAGTTTCTACCCATGTGCATACCCACATAACTACAATCCCATCAACATGCAACATTTCCAGCACCCCAAGGATTTTGACTTCTATCAATTTTAGAGCTTCATTTAAATGAAATTATAGTATCAGACATTGGTACTTGGTTTTTTTATTGTTGGAATAGTTATCCACTGTATGAATATGTCAAATTTGTTTATCTTTTCTGTTGATGGACTCTTGGATTGTTTTTGCTTTTTGGCTAATATGACTAAAGGTGACAGGAACACTCTTGTGCATGTCCTTTGGTGGAAAATGCACTCATTTCTTTGGGATATATAACCAGGTGTGGTCATGTTGGATAATAGGGTTGTATGTACTCAGCTTTAGTAGATACTCTTCGGCAGTTTTCCTAAGTGATTGTACCAATTTTTCCATCTTCAGTGTATGAGAACTCGAGTTCCTCCACATCCTCGCCAACAATTAGCTTTGCCATCCATTTTGATCTTAGTCACTCTGCTGGGTTCTTCATGAAAAGTTTACCTCATAGTTACCTCTTTTTCTTGTTTATCTAAGTCCCCAATGCTATGCCTTCTCACTACTTGCCTCCCAGAGGTTTTCCATTAACTCTTCAAGGCCTAGTTTTGATCATGCAACAAATGAAGAGCAGGGAGATGGCTTGGGGGAAGAAACAGAAAGGTATTTTGGGGGCTAGTGGGGAAGACATAGAAACTGAAGCATCTAAAATTGTCTGAGAAGAGGTGTTTGACCAAGGGTGAGAGAAGCATGAGACAGGGATCTGTGGGATTGGAAAGTGTTGGGAATAACCAGAAGGCTGGCGGTTCAAACCCACCAGCCATCCCTCTGAAAGAAGATGGGCAATCTACTTCCGTAGTGATACTGCCTTGGAAACCCAAGGAGGGGTCGCTATGAGTCGAAATCAACTCTATGGCAGTGAGTTTGGTTTTTGGTTTTGACTTCTAATCTAGACCATTCAGTCCTTGAGGGCAGGGTGTGGTCCTCTTCATCTGTTTTCCCAGCACAAGAACAATGAATGAGCACCACATACCAGGCACTCAGTGCATGCTTATTGACAAAATGAACAACTGGGGTCTGGGAAAGAGTGTATGTACATCTGTGGGCCTTCTGCAGTCCTGAGCCCACTGGTGCACCAAAGTCCCAAGCCCTGGACCCTATTCAGGGCGATCTAATTTTTAAAGCTTGTTTTGGGTATGAAATAAGAAAATGAAACTGGGAATTCAAATATGTTTAAAGTAAACCTTACTTCATAAATCTTAGCTTCAGAACAAGACCCAGCCAATTTGTGATTGGACTAATTGGTTCCTGAATTCTCAGATAGGAGGAAAAGGCATAAATCAGTAATTCAGTATAATTCTCCCAATCCAGTTGCCATGCAGTCAATTCAAACTCATGATGACTCTTTGTGTTGCTCCATATGTTTTCATGGCTCTGACAGTTTGGAAGCAGATTGCCAGGCCTTTCTTCTGGGTCTCCTCTGGGTGGGTTCCAACCACCAAGTTCTAGGTTAGTAGCCAAGAGATGATTAACTCTTTATGCTACCCAGGGACTCATAAATCTCCCAAAGGCATCAGTATTAAAAAAAAAAAAACTCACTGCTGTCAAGTCGGATCTGACTTGTAGCGACCCCTCCTTGGGTTTCTGAGGTGGTATCACTACAGAAGTAGATTGCCCAACCTTCCTTCTGAGGAGTGGCTGGTGGGTTTGAACGCCAGCCTTCTGGTTAGCAGTCAAATGCCTTAGGCACTATGCCACCAGAGCTCCCTCAGTATTTCCAAGTGGCAAGTAATAAAAATAGCAGGATAAGAAGAGGTAAGAAGGAGTGAGGCTAGGGTATTTTAATGGTCTCTGACACTGAAAGTGGGGCTTGGTGCTTTCTCCAAGAAGGCTTCTGGGATTCTCAAGTGATCTCTAGGATCAATCACCAGGGGGAGGCAGGGGGAGGCAGGGGGAGGCAGGAGGAGGCAAGTCCTCAGAAGGCAGGCCTCTGGGAGCGTATGTGGCCTCTAGGCTGGGCTTCTCTGGGGTTAAAGTTTAGGTTGTGAGATGTCTAGATATGTGCTCCTGGATGCAGTTTGAGAGCAGGTATGGGGTTGTTGTTATGTGCCATCAAGTCGGACCAACTCATAGTGACCCCTCCTTGGGTTTCCGAGGCAGTATCACATCGGAAATAGATTGCCCACCCTTCCTTCTGAGGATTGGCTGGTGGGTTTGATCTGCCAGCCTTCTGGTCAGCAGTCAAGTGCCTTAGGCACTACGCTACCAGAGGTCCCAAGTATGGAATAGGGACTGCCAAACTTACTTATAAACTATATGTGGTGGGATGAGATTTCTGAAATAATTCACCCCTCCTCCCCACTTATCCAATAGCACAGCTTCTTTTTTCACCTGTCCCCATTCAATCAGCTTCTCATCTCAAGAGTGTAAAAGCAAAATGGCTGTTGAGGTTCCTGCTGATTTTCTTCTTAAATTCTTGAAGAGGAAGGCTCTCAGCCTCTTCCATCTCCTGCCCTTTTACACCTTGCTCCCTCTACTTCCACACCAGGGGCTTTTTCTGTTTCCCCAAACTCCTCAAGCATAGGCTTACCTCAAGGCCTTTGCACTTGCTGTTCCCTCTGCCTAGAACCCTCTCATTTCATCTCCACAGTATCATTTCTCTTCCTCATGTCCTTTCAGGTCTTTGCTTAAAGGTTCCCTTTTCTGGAAGGTCCTCCCTGACCACCCTATTTAAAACCACCATTGTACTTCCAATCCCTCTCACCTCAGCACACTTATTCTCAAAAGCCCTTCTCACCAGCAGACATATTGTGTCATTAAGTATTTGAAGAAGTAATTTCTTGTTTGGTGGTTGATTTTTTGTTGTTGTTGTTGTTGTTAACCTCCCAACAAGGTATATTCCAATGCACTGTAAGTAATGAGTTTGACACAACAGATGCCCCCAACATCAAGTTGTAGGATCCCCAACACACACACCTGGCTATGAAACCTGGCTCCACTGCTCACTATATGACTTTAGCAAATCCCTTAGGCTCTTTGAACCTGTTTCACCATCTGTAAAATGGGGACAATAATCATTCCTCCTTGCTAAGAATTGCTGAGAATTACAGCTCTTAGCCCAGTCTGACACATAGTAGACACTCAGTAAAGATTAACAACCCTAACTTAGTTGGAGTCCTAATGCATTTTCCTCCTCTATTTCTCCTCCCGGGCCCACTTGCCCAATAGCACAGGTTTCAGTCAACTTACTCCTTTATGTAAACCCAGCAGTGGCTCTCTCAGTTTAGGTGTTTCCAGCTTTGGTCTGCTGTGGCTACCTGTCTCACCTTCTAGGTTGTGAGTTCTTTGTTGACAGGGGCCACATCTCATTCACATTATCTGCCCTCATCCAGTATCCCTCCTGCAGGTAAAATGCGGGACAAATCACTAAACATTGTGCCTTCCCTGCTTCCCTCCTTAAAAGAAAACTCTACCCCTGGAACTACAAGTCTGTTTCTTCTGGTCCTGGACATCCTGAAGCCCCAGGACCCCATGCCCTAGGTTCCTGTGGGCTTGTTTCCCCCATCCCTTGCCTTGTATAACAGAGGGTGTGACCCTGTGGGGGCTCTGTTGCCAGCACCAGCCCTCCCTCCACATTCTCATGTTTTTGCACAGGAGGCTGCTAGGCTCAGCACTCCTTGTGATGGCTAATTACTTTGTGAAAGGTTTTGAGCTGGACTTTAAAACCAAAAAGCTAGGATGGCCTCCATGGCCCCTCTAGTTGGGATATTCATGCTGTTTTTCGAGATTCCCTTTGTTTTTGTTCAAATGCTTCCTTTTTTTTAATTCCAAAAGGCGGCCTCTTGGAAATTTTGTAACCTCAACTTCCAACATTTTAGATTTGGTCTTTTTCCCCTTTATTCCCATCTTTAAACCACTGTCCTCTCCTGGGGTGAATCAGCACTATTAGGCCAGAGGGAAATAGTGAGACTATAAAAGCAAAATCTTGCTCTTTTGCAAAACCATCTTCCTTGAATGACAAAGTGGGGTTAAATTTTACATAGATTTTACAAGAACTGCATATAACCAAGAGCTGATAACCCATAAAATGTTATGAAAAAGGAGGCAGAGCCAAAATTAAAAATGGTCCCTCAGAGCCAGCCATTTGTTCGACCCCCCTCCTCTCCTCTCTGCAGCAGGAACTCTGATTCCAGTGTGGAGCTTTGCTGCAGGGGCACTGTACCTGCATGTTCAACTAAGAAATTCAGACCACGACAGCCATGCCACGAGGTGTGTTTTATTTTCATTAATCGTACAAATAATTTTCTATAATATCCCAGGGCAAACCGAAGAATTTGGTAGTCCCTTCAGAGACCCGCAGGCCGGTGGTACTGGCGCGGAGTGCCCGGGTTCACAGTGCAGCTTGTTGCTTGTGTCCATCTTGGAGGTGGCTGGCTCTTCCTCCACATCACGAATGGGGTCTCGAAGAAGACGAGGGGAGGTGGAGAATCCTCCAGAATCTTAAGAAATTTCACTCCGTTTCTCCTGCTCAATGGCTGTGGAGAGCGGAAAGTGTGCATTGGGGATATACAAGTAGGATACCTTGCAAATTCCCAGCTGGGAAAGAACTCACAACCTAAGGGATTTGCTAAAGTCATATAGTGAGCAGTGGAGCCAGGCAAATTACAAGCCTGGTGTGGGCGAGGCACCACGAGGTTTGGGGTTAAGAAAAGAGGCTTGGGGCTGGGGAGAGACAAGGCATTTTATGTAATATAAAGGGTGGCTGGGGCCGCCCAGAACCAAGGCATGGGCGAGGGGACCTGAATTGGCAATGGAAAGGTGGGTTAGGAGGCTGGGGGTCCACAGACCAGGAGGCGGGGGCGCACTCACTCTCTTTGGTCGGCAGGGTGTTCTTTTCCTGCGTCTCCGTTTTTTTCAGCTTGGCCTTATCGAAGCTGGCGATTTCCCCCATATCCGGCTTGTCTGCCATTTTCTTAAAACAATCCTAGTGAGCAAACCAAAGCTATTGGCCCGGCGTGGAGAGGCTAGGGGCCACCGTTCCCCTTCGCACTCTTGGCCGACGTCTCTCGACGTGGCACTCCTGCCAGGGCGTTCCCAGCAGCCCCGAAACCAAGGGTCTGGGAGAGTCCCGCAACCCACTCTGTAGCCTCGGGACGGGGCCGGCCCGCCCGGGCGTCCCGTCGGGGTAGGGCGCCTGTTGCGGCTGCAGAGCGCCTGCCGGGTGAACCAACTCTAACCCCACCGCGGTCGGGCCCCCGCCCCAGCACCGCGCTCACCGAGGCGTCTCGCTCCCAGCCAAGGTTCCGGGGACTCCCGCTCCTGTAGCTGCAGCAAGAGACAAAAGAGTGGCGACCGCCCCTCTCATTATATACGCCGCGCCCTGCCCCGCCCCTCGCCCGCCGCAGCAGGGGCGGTGCTGCCAGCGGAGGGGCGGGGGCAGCACGGACAGCTCGCTTCCTTGTCGCGCCTTCAGCGGAACTGCCCGCGGGATTGGGGCGTTGCTCCTCCCGTGCCCGTTGACCTAGTATCCTGTGTCCCCATCTCGCCCTGTATAGCGGCTGCTGGCGCCTCGAGGATGGGCGCCCCTGGCGCCAAGGCCCAGGGTTTCCTTCTGGGGTCTCCCCTCCCCCCTGCGGGAATCTGCTGCTTGCCCCGCAGAATGGGCGTGGAGGCCGGCGGGGGAGGGGTGTGTGTCGTTGTGGGTGTGAATGTGCGAGCGTGCACGCACGCCCTGCAGCAATCCCTGCTCGCAGGAGACACCCCATCTCTGTGCAGTCCCCTTGACTCCTCTCTATGCCCCTTCAGACCCTTTCCTCGCTCACACTTTTTCTCTCTTCCGGGAAACTAAACCCTTGCGTCGTCTCTTACTAATCCGGCGGAGGGTTCTAGAGCTGAAGGGGGCCGGAGGGGTGGGAGGAGAGACGGGGACCAGTAAGTTTCTAGTGCTGTTTGCTCAGTTTGGAGGTCAGTTTCCCTCTTATGTCCCTTCCCTAAACTGGGCGGGTCCTGCAGAAACCATGGCGGCGGGTGTTTCTTAAATACTACGTGCATTGTCTGAAGGGTGGTGGTGGGAACAAGGAAGCCTGAGGAGTATGAGGTCTTTCAGTGCCCTCCTAGGAGCGCTGTGTTGGAGGGTGCGCTTTCCCTCCTTGAGTTAACCTTTAAGAAGCGTCAGACCCATATTCCTAGAAACATTCCTGTTTTTTCGTGTTAACCTATTATAGTTGTTGTTATGTGCCGTGGAGTCAGAGCAGACTCATGGCGACCCCTCCTTGGGTTTCTGAGAAAGTATCACTACGGAAGATCGCCCAAACTTCCTTCTGAGTGGCTGGTGGGTTTGAAACGCCAACCTTCTGGTTAACAGTCAAGTGCCTTAGGCACTATGCTACCAGAGACCTATTATAGTTGTTGTTGTTGTTGTTATATGCCATCCAGTCGGCCCCAACTCATAGCGACCCCTCTTTGGGTTTCCGAGGCATATCACTACGGAAGTAGGATTGCCCAACCTTCCTTCCGAGGGAGCTCTGGTAGCATAGTGGCTAAGACACTTGCC
>NW_006921818.1:3756002-3760241 GCF_000298275.1 Orycteropus afer afer | reverse complement strand
CCCACCAGCCACTCCTCGGAAGGAAGGTTGGGCAATCCTATTTCCGTAGTGATACTGCCTCGGAAACCCAAGGAGGGGTTGCTATGAGTCGGGGCTGACTCAACGGCACATAACAACAACCTATTGTAGTAGTGGTATCCAAATCTTACAGCTTCTGCAACATCTTTAGGTAATAAATTCCACAAATTAACAACCCAACGGGTGGCCATTGTTTTATTTGTCATGAACTTACTTTTTTTCAAGTGTCAAGGAGTATTACCCCACTCTGTTAAAGTGGGATTTGGTGGAAACATCTGAATTCTGTCCATCCCTTCCTTATTTTATCTACTGTTCTCACATTCCCTCAGTACATTTGGGACAGTGGGGAAAAGTTTAGTCTTTTAACTTTGACATACCAATCTCCTTGTGTGACCTTAGGCAAATCTTTTCCTGTGCCTCAGTTTCTTACCTGTAACATAAAAAACCCAAACTCACTCCCATCGAGTTGATTCAGATTCATAGTGGCCCCCCACTAGGTTTTCTGTGCTGTAAATCTTTACCAAAGCACATTGCTCCATCTTCTTTCCTTAGGAGCCGGGGTGGTGGTGAGGGTGGTGCTGGTGCTGGTGGTGGTGGGCACCTGGTGGGTTTGAACCTCTGACCTTCTGGTTAGTAGCCAAATGGTTTATCTACTATGACAACAGAGCTCCTTATCTGCAAATTAGGCTTGTAATGAGTTGAATTAGAATGGATGTTTGTTTTATAAAGCTTAAATAAGGAGCCTTGGTGTACAGTAGTTAAGCACTAAAGGCAGCCAGTTCGAACCTACTAGCCACTCATTGGGAGAAAAGACACAGCAATTTGCTTCCATAAAGATTGCAGCCTAGGATACCTTATGGAACAGCTCTACTTTGTCATATAGGGTTGCTATGAGTCAGAACTGATTGGATGGCACACAGCAGCAACAACATAAAGTTTAAATGAGATAAAGGACAGGCATCAGAATGCCACACTTCCACTTTAACTGTGTATCAGTCAACCATTTCCACAAAAATGCTATGTAACAAACTACTCCAAAACTCAGTGGCTTAAGATAGTCATTTATACTCGCTCATACATGGCAGATCAGCTGGTGCTGGGCAGGGCTAGACTGGGCTTGGCTCCAAGCCTTTGGCTTGCATCCAGGTCTGCTCTATGGGTCTCTCATGCTCTTTAGATTAGATGGCTAGCTGGAGCTTGTTCTTTTCAGGCTGATGTCAAAACAATAAGATAGCAGCACCACAAGAGACTGTAGAAACATTGAAGTGTGTGTAAATGCACATTGGGCCTTTGCTAGCATCATGTCCTCTAATACCCCATTGGCCAAAGCCAGCTATATATCCAAGTCCAACATCAGTGAGGTGGAGAAATATAGTCCACCTATGGTGGAGGGGAAGGAGCTCTGGTGGCGTAGTGCCTAAGGCACTTGACTGCAATCAGAAGGCTGGTGGTTCAAACCCACCAGCCACTCCTCGGAAGGAAGGTTGGGCAATCTACTTCCGTAGTGATACTGCCTCGGAAACCCAAGGAGGGGTCTCTGTGAGTCGGGTCGACTCGATGGCACATAACAAACAGCAACATGGTGGGGGGAAGGCACATGAATATTCACTGGACAATAACACATCCTCACAATTAAGGAAGGCAAACTTCTGCTACAAATAATGCCAAAGTGGCTTAATACAATAAACATTTATTTACCACTCATGCAATGGCATTGTATGCTCATGTTTCTGGTCAGGCAGCCCTCCTCCATGTGGTGATTGAGGCACCTGAGTCCCTTCTTTCTTGTGACTGCTCTCCTATAGGTCCTGGATGTCCACTCTATCTAGCCAATAACAAAACAATAAAGAAACATAACTCACTGCTGTGGAGTTGGATCCACGGCATAGTGACCCCTCCTTGGGTTTCTGAGGCAACATCTCTACGGAAGTAGGTTGCCCAATCTTCCTTCCCAGGAGTGGCTGGTGGGTTTGAACCACCAGCCTTCTGGTTAGCAGTCAAATGCCTTAGGCACTGTGCTACCAGAGCTCCTCATCTAGCCAATGGTTGGGCAAAAAAAATGGAGGCCATGGAGGACTGCACTGGTGTTTTTATGATCTGGGATTGGAAGTAATTTCCATTATTTCTGTCTTCATTTCTTTGGCCAGGACTCAGTCATATGGTCTCATCTAATGGCAAGAGAGGGTGGAGAATGCAGTCTAGCTGAATGCCCAGGAAAAAAAAGAAAGTGGAGTTGGATGTACTTGGAACAGTCTCCACCATACACTGTTGAAGGATCTGCCAAAATGGAGCACAGTATCAGGACACTTAGAGACAATAACTCTTTGAAGAGCTTCACTAGCGCTTAATCCCTTTTCAGATGCAATGTTAAACATCTTTTATGGATTACCTCCCTGGCCCTCACCTTTGGCCTGAAGGTAGAAATAATTCAAATTTCCTAAGTGTCCAAGTTTCAGTATTCACTCAGTGATTGACCTTCTAGGTGAGGCCCTTTAATGAATATTAAAATTACTATCCTTAGGGCAGAAATTTCATGGACCCATGGTGGACTTCAATTCCAACTCTCTTTATTTGGGAAACAAAGGAATATGTTCCTTCTAAAGATAGGTATGGAGACACAGGTTTCAAACATAACAAGCATGAAGGATTCTCAAACAAAGGAGCTTTAAGCAGACTTACAGATATTCCTCATCTTCAGTGCAGCTCTGTGGCTCATCTCTCAGAAAGCTGGCAGCTTTGGCATTTGCTGCTTGTTGTTGTTGTGAGGTTATGTTGAGTCAGTTCTGACCCCATTGTGGCTCTATGTGGGACAGAAGGAAACACAGCACCAGCCTCACAATCCTTGCTATAATCGAGCCCAATGTTGCAGCCACTGTGTCAATCCATCTCCTTGAGGGTCTTCCTTTTTTTCACTGAGCCTCTATTTTACCTAGTATGATGTCCTTCTCCAGAGACTGGTCCCTCCTGAGAACATGTTCAAAGTAAGCTTCTAAGGAGCATTCTGGCTGTACTTCTTCCAAGGCAGATTTGTTTGTTCTTTTGGCAGACTATAGTATATTCAATATTCTTTGCCAACACCATAATTCAAAGGCATCAGTTCTTCAGTCTTCCTTCTTCATTGTCCAGCTTTCATATGCATATAAGGCTATTACCATGGCTTGGGTCAGGCCTACCTTAGTCCTCAAAGTAATATCTTTGACTTTTAACTAAGTCTTTTGCAGCAGATTTGCCCAATGCAATACGTTGTTTGATTTCTTATTTAATTTTTAAAATTTTTGTTGTGATTTGGGTGAAAGTTTACAGAGCAAATTGGTTTTCCATTTAACAATTCATACACATTTTGTTTTGTGATATTGATTGCAATCCCTTCAATGTAACAGCACTCTTCTTGCTTCCTCCCTGTTTGCTGTTTCTATTCATCCTTCTTTCCTATCTCTTCCTGCCTTCTGAGCTTTATACCTGCCTTTTTGATCTCATATGTTTGTTTTAAGTGTATGTACCTCCCTAGTGTTGTTGCTTACCTTATAGGCCCTGTCTATTGTTTGTCTAAGGAGTTCTGGTGGTGGAATGCCTAAGGCATTTGGCTGCTTTCCTGAAGATTGGCAATTCAAACCCACCAGCCCACTCTGTAGAAAGAAGACGGGGCAATCTACTGCATTAAAGATTTGTTGTTGTTATGTGCCATCGAGTCGTCTCTGACTCATAGTGACCCCTCCTTGGGTTTCTGAGGCGTATCTCTATGGAAGTAGATTGCCCAATCTTCCTTCTGAAGCCCTGGGAACCCAAGGGGGGTTGCTCTGAGTTGGAATGACTTGATGGCAGTGGGTTTGATTTCTTTTGCTTTTATTGTTTGTCTACTCGTTTATGCCAAGAAATTTGGAGGACAGTGAACTGACCTAGTGACTGGAAGAGATTGATGTTTGTGCCCATTCCAAAGAAAGATGATCCAGCAGAATGTGGAAATTATCAAACAATATCATTAATGTCACACGCAAGTAAAATTTTGCTGAGAATAATTCTACAATCAACACGAATGGAAGCAGTAGTCAAGACATCAGACAATGTATTGTTGTTGTTGTTATGTGCCGTCGAGTCAAACCCGACTCATAGCGACCCCTCCTTGGGTTTCCCAGGCAGTATCACTACGGAAGTAGGATTGCCCAACCTTCCTTCCGAGGAGTGGCTGGTGGGTTTGAACCGCCAGCCATCTGGTTAGCAGGC
>NW_006921818.1:3751884-3755506 GCF_000298275.1 Orycteropus afer afer | reverse complement strand
AGCAAGGATCATGGAGCTGGCACAGGACTGGGCAGTGTTTTATTCTGCTATACATAGGGTTGCTATGAATCAGAGACAATATGATGGCACCTAACAACAACAACAGTTCAAAAATGGGTGCAGCAGTATATTGACAGGGAAATCCTAGAAATTCAAGCTGGACTCAGAAGAGGATGTGGAGCAAAGAATACCAGTAAGATGTTTACCTTATGTTTCATTGACTATGAAAAGGCATTTCACTGTGCAGATCATAACAAAGTATGCATAACATTAAAAGATTAGGAATTCCAGAACACTTAATTGTGTTCATGAGCCTGTACATAGACTAAGAGTGTTGCTTAAATAGAACAAGGGACACTGCATGGTTTAAAATAAGGAAGGGTATGCATCAGGGTTGTGTCCGTTCACCTTACTTGTTCAATCTATATGCTGAGCAAATAATCCAAGAAGCTGGACTATATGAAGAAGAATGTGACATCAGGATTGAAGGAAGGCTCATTCACAAACTGTGATGCAGATGATACAACCTTGCTTGCTGAAAGTGAAGATAACTTGAAGTGTTTACTGATGAAGATAAAAGACTGCAGTCTTTAGTATGGATCACACCTTAACATGAAGAAAACAAAAATCCTCACAACTGGACCAATAAGCAACATCATGATAAATGATGTTGTCAGGGATTTCATTTTACTTGGATCTATAATCAATACCCATGGGAGCAGCAGTCAAGAAATCAAATGTCGTATTGCACTAGGCAAATCTGCTGCAAAAGACCTTTTTAAAGTGTTACGAAGCAAAGATGTCACTTTGAAGACTAAGTTGCACTTAACCCAAGCCATGGTATTTTCAATAATCTCATATGCACATGAAAGCTGGACAAGAGTAAGGAAGACCGAAGAAGAGTTGATGCTGTTGAATTATGGTGTTAGTGAAGAATACTGAAAGTACCATGGACTGCCAGAAGCATGAACAAATCTATCCTGAAACAAGTGCAGCTGGAATGTTCCTTGGAAGCAAGAATGGCCAGACTTCATCTCATCTACTTTGGTCATATTTTCAGAGGGACAGTTCCTGGGAGAAGGATATCATGCTTGGCAAAGTAGAGGGTCAGCAAAAAAGGGGAAGACCCTCAACAAGATGAATTGACACAGTGGCTGCAATGATGGGGTCAAGTATAGCAAGGATTGTGAGGATGGCACACTACCAGGCATTGTTTCATTCTAGTGTACAAGGAGTTGCTATGAGTCAGATCTGACTCAGCCCTAACAACAAAAATGGTTTGGGTGAGAGTTGAGCCACAGGTAAGGGGAGGGAGACAGGCCCCACCCAAGAGGCAGTAAAGAAGGAAAGCCAGGGATGACAAAGTGACAGGATCCAGGTAAGGAGAGGGCGGAGAGGTTTCGGACAGCAAAGGGAGATGAACTTGTCTGTCAGTTTGTCGTACTGTGGTGGCTTGTGTGTTGCTGTGAGGCTTTAGGCTGTGCCACCAGTGTTTCAAATGCCAGCAGGGTTGCACATGGTGCACAGGTTGCCACGCAGTTTACAGACTGATATAGACTGTTGTTGTTGTTGTTTCATGCTGTCGAGTCAGATCCCACTCATAGAGGCCCCTCCTTGGGTTTCCAAGGCAGTATCACTACGGAAGTAGACTAGGAAGAAGGAAGAGGCCATCCACTTCTCAAAGAACTGGCTAGGGAAAACCTTATGAATAGCAGAGAAAAACTGTCTGATACCTTACTGGGCAACTTTATGAATTGGCCGGAAATATTGTCTGATACAGTGTAGGAAGACAAGCCCCTTAGTTAGAAGGCACTCAAAATATGACTGGGAAAGAGCTGCCTTATCAGAGTGGAAGCAACCTTAATGATAGGGATAAAGTAAAGCTTTCGGGACCTCTGATGTGGCATGACTGAAATTGAGGAGAAACAACTGCAAACATCTATTAATAATCGGAACATGGAATACATAAAGTAGAATCTAGGAAAATTGGAAGATGTCAAAAATGAAATAGAACACTTAAAGATTGATATTGTAGGCATTAATGAGCTGAAATGGACCGGTTTTGGCCATTTTGAATCAGACAACCGTATAAACTACTATGCTAAGAATGACAAATTGAAGAGGAATGGCGTATCATTCATCATCACGAAGGATGTTTCAAGATCTGTCTGAAGTATAATGCTGTCAGTGATAGAATAATATCTATATGCCTACAAGGAAGACCTGTTAATACTACTATTATTCAAATTTATGCACCAACTGCCAAAGCCAAAGATGAGGATATTGAAGATTTTTATCAACTTCTGCAGTCTGAAATTGACTGAACATGCAATCGAGATGTATTAATTATTACTGGTGACTGGAATGCAAAAGTTGGAAACAAAGAAAAATCACAAGTAGTTGGAAAATTTGGCCTAGGTGACAGAAATAATGCTGGAGATCACGTGATAGAATTTTGCAAGACCAACAACTTATTCATTGCAAAAACCTTTTTTTTTTAATAACACAAATGGTGGTTGTACAAGCGGACTTTGCCAGATGAAGTACACAGGAATCAGATTGACCACATCTGTGGCAAGAGGTGAAGGAAAAGCTGACTATCTTTAGCCAAAACAAGGCCAAGAGCTGATTGTGGAAGAGATTATCAACTGCTCATATGCAAGTTCAAGTTGAAGTTGAAGACAATTAAAACAAATCCAGGAGAGCCAAAATATGACCTTGAATATATCCTTCCTGAATTAAGACACCATCTAAAGAATAGATTTGATGCATTGAACACCAATGACTGAAAACCAGAAGAATTGTGGAATGACATCAGGAACATCATCCATGAAGAAAGCAAGAGGTCATTAAAAAGATGAGAAAAGAAGAAAAGTCCAAAATGGATGTCAGAAGAGACTTTGAAACTTACTTTTGCCTGAAGAGGAGCTAAAGCAAATGGAAGAAATGACAAGATAAAAGATCTAAACAGAAGATTTCAAAGAGCAGCTCAAGAATACAAAGCCAATTACTATAATGAAATGTGCAAAGACCTGGAGTTAGAAAACCAAAACTGAAGAACACACTTTACATTTCTCAAGCTGAAAGAACTGAGGAAAAAAATACAAGCCTTGAATTGCAATATTGAAAGATTCTGTGGACAAAATATTGAATGATGCAGGAAGCATCAAAAGAAGATGGAAGGAATACACAGAGTCACTGTACCAAAAAGAACTGGTCAATCTTCATCCATTTGAGGAGGTGGCATATGTTCAAGAAACAATGGTATTGAGGGAAGAGGTCGAAGCTGCACTGAGTCAACTGGCAAAGAACAAGGCTCCAGGAATTGATGGAATGCCCATTAAGATGATTCAACAAACGGATGCCCTGCTGGAGGCACTCACTTGGCTATGCCAAGAGATTTGGAAGATAGCTACCTGGTCAACTGATGGGAAGAGATCCATATTTGTACCCATTCCAAAGAAAGATGATCCCACAGAATATGGAAATTATTGAACAATATCATTAATATCGCATGCAAGTAAAGTCTTTATTGTATTTACAAAGGGGTTCATATTTGTTGTTTGTACTGCCCATGTAACTCTCTCTGTCTTTCTCATCCTCAATGCTGCCATATTGGTCA
>NW_006921818.1:3714996-3722879 GCF_000298275.1 Orycteropus afer afer | reverse complement strand
GGCAGATAAAGGCCCTAAGGAGTGTTTAGAATTACAAAAGTCCTGTTAGCATTGCTGACACTAAAAGGTTTCTGGTTAAAGATTTTCCTGGAGGCTGCTAGAACTCTGGCTTCAGACTGACTCATAGTAGGACTTCAATCCAGGTCTGGCTTATTCCAAACCCTGAGTTCTTAACCACTGCACTACACTTGCCTAGACCTTGGATAAGGATTTGGATGCTGGCAGCCTGGACCCATTGGCATATACATTTTCTTTAGCCACATTAAACTTAACAAAAAACTTGAGTCAGTACTCAAACATTGTAGATTTCTAAATTGATATTATGGCAACATTGGGTCTGTATTTTCTCATGGCAAAACTGTGGTTGGCAGCTGCCCCCTTGAAATAAGGTGCTTTACTAGATTTCCCATCACTCCCTAATGTCTTCTCAAATGGACTAGTGTCAGTTGCCATTTGTCATATTTGTGCTGGTGTTTTGCTTATAGTAAAGAAATGTTTCTTGTTCCCAGGCTCCATTTGTTGTAGCCAGACTTCAAGGTGGTCCCAGTGATTTCTGCCTCCTACCCCCATGCTTGTAGTCCCCTCCTATATTGTACCAGGATTAGTCTTTGTGACCAATGGCATATGACAGTGGTGATAGTATGCCATTTCAGAGATCAAGTTATAAAAGGTTGTAGTTTACATTTTGATACCTGGCTTATCTTTCTCTTCAAGCTTAGAAAAGTGGGTTCCTTCAGCTCCAGTTGAGCCTTGAGATGACTATAGTCCTGGTCGACAATTTGCTTATGATAATTTGTTCATAAACTCATGACAGACCCTGAGCCAGAACTATCCAGCCAAGCTGCTCTCACAAACTGTCAGATAATAAATGTTTATTGCTTTATGTTGCTAAGTTTTGCACCAATTCGGACCAAGTAATTTATTATTCCATTATAAATAAAAAGGTCTGTGAGGGGTACAAATGGTTAACACATTCAGCTGATAACCGAAAGGTTGGTGGTTCCAGTCTACCCACTGGAGCCTCAGAAGAAAGGTCTGGCACTCTACTTCTGAAAAATCAGTCACTAAAAACTCTGTGGAGCACAGTTCTATTAGAGTTGGCTTGATGGCAACTGGTAAGCTAAAGCAATAGGTAAAATAATTCACTATCAAAAGTGGGAAGAAAAGAGAGATCAAGAGTGCCATGTGATTCAAGAAAAATAAGAAAGAACATATTTATTTGTGGAAATAAAGAATGTTTATACCATTATAAAACTTGCCATACTAAGAACTAATACTAGTCTATGGTGCTCTGTAAACTTTCACCCAAATCACAATAAAAATAAAATAAAAAGAACTAATACTGGTCTATGGAAAAGATGAGTGACAGCAAGCAATGAATCAGGCCTGTGTCACTTCTTCAAATGGTCTACCTGGCCCCTCTAGGTCTTTAAGATGGCCAAGCTTGCTGTAGAGCGATGGTTTTGAAGCTGTTTTTGACCCTTGTCAAAAAAGTACATTTTCAATTGTGACCCAATACTCACATAAACACAAACAAATGAAACAGAAGTTTCAACAGTACACTACTCATCCTTACTGTGAATGATGCACTGACACTCTGTTTTATTCAATTTCTTTTAATTTTTTAAACTTTTTATTTTGAAGTAAGTATAGAGTCATAGGAAGTTGCAAAGATAGACTAGAGAGGACCCCTGAACCCTTAAGCTCCCCAGTGATAACATCTTACATAACTGTAGTAAATATGAAAACCAGGAAATTGACATTGGTGCAAGCTAGAAACCTTATAGAGATTTTATCAATTTTTACATTTTTAGCACATATGTGTGTAAGTCTATGCAATTTTATGACATGTACAGAGTTGTGTAACCACCACCACAATCAAGTTACAGACCTATTCCATCACCACAAAGATCTCCCTTATGCAATAGGAAGAGCAATGAAATATGTGACTAACTGCCTCCATGAACAACTGCCCCCTTTGCCATGAGACCAGAACTGGATGGTGACTGACTACCATTACTGAATGTTTTAATCAAAGATTATGTAGAAGAATCCTGATGAAAAGGGGAGAAGTGCTTAACAGAATTTCAAATTCCCATAGAACCCAGACTTTCTGGGGCCGTAGAGGTTCGATGAACCCCTGAAACTATTGCCCTGAGATAATCTTTAAGCCTTAAACCAAAAACATCCCCTGAAGTTTTCTTAAAATCAAACAATAGTTTAGCTTAATAAATAAATAAGACATTTAAATAAAAAAATGTCTTCTTCGAGCTTTATGCTCTTTTAAGAACTATCTATATAGGATCAAATTGACAGCAACAGCTTGAAAGATTATATAGGAACTTTAGGGGGCAGTGAGATTATGTTACTGGGAGAGGAATAATTTGGAAAAGGAGGGTGAAAATGGTTGCATAACTCAAAGAATATAATCCATGTCACTGAATTGTACATGCAAAAACAGTTGAATTGGTGTGTTTCACTGTGTATATTCTGAACAAGAAGAACATGAATAAAATCAAAGATCTTCCTTCTGCTACCCCTGTATAGTCCCACAACTTTTGGCAACTGTTAATCTGTTCTCTAGCTCTGTAATTTTGTCATTTCAAAAATGTTGCATAGATGGGATCACACAGTAAGTATCCTCCTGAGATTGGCTGTTTTTCCATTCAGGATAATGCCCCTGGGATCTATCCAGGTTGTTCTGTGTATCAATATATTGTTCATTCCTTTTTTATTTCTGAGTAGTAAGTATTCCATGGCAGAAGTGCAGCTGGAGTGATCCTTGGAAGTGAGAATTGCCAGACTTTGTCTCACCTACTTTGGTCATGTTGTCAGAGGAACCATTCTCTGGAGAAGGGTGTCATGCCTGGTAAAGTGGAGAGTCAACAAAAAAGGGGAAGGCCCTCAACAAGATAGATTGACACAGTGGCTGCAACGATGGGCTCAGGTATGGCAGGGATCATGAGGCTGACACAGGACTGGGAAGTGTTTCGTTCTCTTATACATAACATTGCTATGAGTTGGAGATGACTCGATGGCACTTAACAACAACAACAACAACATTCCATGGTATTAATGTACTACCTATTGACGGGCATTTTGATTGTCTCCAGTTTTTGGCAATGAAAAATAAAGTTACTGTGAACATTTATGTACAGATTTTTATGTGGACATAAATTTTCATTTCCCTGGAATAAATGCCTAGGAGAGTGATTGCTGGGTCATACGGTGAGTGGATAAATCTCAAATCAAATGTGAAATAAAGTATTCACTTTTTTCTTCTCAATTCTGACATCAGCTGCTTTCTCTGACCCTACCCCAGAGCTAGGTCAGATCTTACAAGTTAAAGGGGCAGACTTCCAAGCTGGCCCAAGACTTCATATGCTAGATGCAAGTCTGAGAGTTCCCCTGGGGTTCTTCTCACTTCTGACCTACAACCTTTGAATTTGAGGTTCTCCAAGGACCACTTCAGAATGTCAGCGACAAGCTCAGGGGTCCCTCCGGTCTCCATCACTTCTGATCTGCTGGCTGCAAATTAAGGGGCTCCCTTTACACCCTGAGGATAGCAGCCATAAGCTTGATATCCCAGCCCCCTTACTTTTGACCTGCTAGCTCCCACTACTTCCTTGGCTTTGATGTTTTGCTAAACTATTCACAAAACTCACAGAAAGTGATATACTTACAATTACAGTTTTATTTTAAGAAAGAGAATACAAAGAGATAGGCCAGAACAGCAAGGTAAGCACGGGCTTACTTGTGCTTACTTACTAATATGTAGTGAACAGTTTCACATGGGTTTCAAGTAAGTCCATGCTTACCTTGCTTACTAGGTGCTAAGTCCCTGTCAGGGACTGTAAATTTGAAAAGAAACTTTGATTCTGTAGAACGGTGCTGTGGATTTGGGAGAGAGGCAGATGCCCACCACCTAGATGCAGAATCTTTGATGTAGTGAAAAATGTCAAATTGTTCACTACAGATTATTAAGTAAGGTAAGCCTTACTTAGCCATGCTTACCTTGCTTATTGGGTAATCTGACATCGCAAAGAGATGCACAGGGTACGGTTTGGGAGGATTCCCAGTGAGGAGCTTCTATATCTCTAAAGAAGTCCTGCTACCCTCTCTTGTGTGTCCATGTCTTTTGCCAACCAGGAAGTTCATGGAAATTCACTGTCCGGAGCTTTTATTGGCAGTCTCATTAAGTAACACGAATTTTTCCAGAGGCTAGTTGTCATGAGATGTTTGTTACACACTGATCTTTCTGGCCTGGCCAGCCTCTACTCCAGAGTCACCTCATCACTTCATCTAATCAGTTAGTTAAGTGTGGTCTGGAATCCTTATTGAAGATACTTAAATTCCAAGGTTGTTTTTTAGAGCTTATCTTTCAGGAACTGAGAACAAAGACCAAATTTTGGGGGTAAATTTAATGTAAACCCCTTATATGGTAAGAGTGTAAGAAATGCCAAGCATTTTTCAGACTTTTACATTCCCACCAGGAACATATGAGAGATTGTTTCTTTGTATTCCCACCAACATTTGATATTGTCTTATTTTTAATTTCAGCTGTTCTAATAGGTGTGTAATAATATCTAATCATTAATTTGCATTTCTCTCATGACTTGTTGTTAGGTGGCATTGAGGTGATTCCGACTTATAGTGACCTACGTACCACAGAATGAAACACTGCCCAGTCCTGCATCATCCTCACAATTATTGCTGTTTGAGCCCCCATTGTATCAACACATGTCGTTGAGGGTCTTTCTCTTTTCACTGACCTTCTCCTTTACCAGTGTTCCTCTCCGGGATATTCTTCTCCATGAACTGGTTCCATGGTCCATGGGATAGCCCCCTGCTTCCCTCATGTAGCACCTCTCTCCTATTATCTCACTGTCTCCTCCTCTCCCTTTTCTGATTCCCTCCTTCCTCTCTTCATTCTTTCCTTTCAGAAATACCAACTCCTTTCTTTCTCTGTAAGGACCTTTGTTGGCACAGTGCCTAAGGTGTTTGGCTGCTAACCAGAAGGCTGACAATTCAAACCCACCAGCCATTCTAAGGAAGGAAGATGGGGCAGTCTACTTCCGTAAAGATTTGCTGCCTTGGAAACCCAACAGGGGTTACTATGAGTCAGAATCGACTCCATGGCAGTGGATTTCCTTCCTCTCTAGCAGAACAGTATTGCTGTTCTTTTCTACCTTGGTTCTTGCTGAAAGGAAGTTCTTAGGCCTTCCTTTCCACCACAAACAACTTACTGAGATATTTTCCCCAAGACAGTTCACTTTCTTAATGGAATTTCAATGTAGGCTATTAAGATAATACTGATTTCACCTTTTGACAGGGTATTTTATCTTTATTTTAAATGTTAAAGAAGTTTCTTTCTTTTCCAAATGAATCTTTGTCTATGTGTCAATGAAAAGCCCCCAGGTCATGAATTTTGCCTGACCCAGACCTGTATGCGAAGTTGGCTGTCTGTTCCCCAGTAAACCAGTCGCCATAAGTCGATTCCAACTCATAGTTAACCCACGTGTGTCAAGAGTAGAACTGTGATCCACAGGGTTTTCAATAGATGATTTTTCAAAAGTAGACTTCAGGCCTTTCTTCTCAGGTGTCTCTGGATGGACTGGAAACACCAGCCTTTCAGTTAGCAGCTAAGTGTATTTATGTTCGCACCAGCTAGGGATTCTGCTGTCTGTACCACCTGGTCTTGTGCTCAGGTGGAGGTGCTTCGGGCCTTTATTTTCTACCCCAGGGCACTCTCATACAAGATGCTTTTATCTAAGAACAAGTGAGGTTTCATTTTTAGGGTTGTGAAACTTCAATCTCTGTGGCAAGGCAATAGCCAGGGAAGGGGTAGGGGCATATTTGGAATGAGGAAGGGGCATATTTGGAATGAGGAAATGAAGAATAAAAGGACTGTATAGAAAATGAGGAAATGCATTCTTTTTTTTTTTTCTCCCCCTACTGGTTTAGTTTTATTACAATCAGGGTAGAAGAAAAGGACTGTGATAAAAACTTCCCCTAGAGATATTTTTTAGCTAGCTCTGACCAGAGATCAAATTGCTGTCCTGTATTCCTTTTTTTTTTTTTTGCTTCTGAGGCAGGCAACTCCTTGCTTAACTCTGGGGCTCTTCAGAATGGAATGCTGTGTTGTATTTTAGATATTGTACTTGATCTTTGGTGGTGTAGTGCCTAAGGCAATTGACTGCTAACCGAAAGGCTGGCGGTTCAAACCCACCAGCCACTGCTCGGAAAGAAGATGGGGCAATCTACTTCCGTAGTGATACTGCCTTGGAAACCCAAGGAGGGGTCGCTATGAGTCAGGTCCGACTCCACAGCACACAACAACAACAACTTGATCTTTGCTGGAAAGAACATGAGATATCTTAATACACGTATTGCTCTTTTTTTTTTTTTTAATTTTATTGTGATTTGGGTGAAAGTTTACAGAGCAAATTCACTTTCCATACAGAAGCTCACATATACTTTGTCTCATGACATTGAATACAATTTCCCACAATGCAACAGCTCCCCTCTCACTTCTTCCCCATAGTTACCTCTTCCCTGTGTCCTTCCCTCCATGCATTCTTGCCCCCTGAGCTGTCTCCCTGTGCTTACCCAGCCCTTCTATTCTCCCATGGTTGATATCTCCAAGGAGTGTATCTATCTAACATAAATGTTCAGTTCATATGCCTGTCTTTTGTCTGGCTGGAAGCCATGGGATTGGGCTCTATTCCAGACTTGACGGGCAGCTAGAGGCCATAGTCTCAGTGGTTCCATCAGGCTCTATCAGAGTAGCAAGACTGGTCCTCCTGTCCTTTTTTTTTATGATTTTGAGTTTTATTCTACATCATTCTCCTATTCTTTCCAGTATCTCCTATATAGATACCCCTCTGAGTGGTTGACAGTGATAGCCGGGCACCATCTAGTTCTTCTGGGCTCATAGTCATATAGACTGAGGATCGCATGGCGTACCAGTACCTTGGACTAATTGTTTTCAGGCATATTTGTTTTTCTTCATTCTTCTTTGCTCTGGACGAGAAGAGACCCATCATTGCATCTAGCTTGCAAGCTTTTAAGATCCCAGTTGCTACTCGCCAAAGTAGGATGTGGAACAATGTTTTTGTGTAGTGTGCTATGCCAATTGAACTTGATGTCCCCTGTGACTATGGTCTCAAGCCCACAGGTCCAACTATACTCCCTCTGGGTATCTGGCTGTGGCCAAGAAGTAACTACAGCATTGTCCCTTGTCAGCTCTACTATGTACTTGGGAATTCTTACAGAACATACAAATACACTTGTAGATGATTGTCTGCCAACCCTATACATGGTCTTGGGCATACTCCCCCTTGCATAGATAAACCTAATCATTCAGCCTGTCCACCCATCTATCGAACTGTAGATCAATGTCTGTCTTCACTGACAACACAGTAATGTATGTGCAAAAGGGTTCATCTTTGTTGTCTGTACCTCCCATGCAACTCTCTTTGCCTACCTCTTCCTCAAAGCCACAGTGTTGATCACTCATATTTAGTACATTGCCCTTCTCTTTACCCAAATAAATACTTCTTCTACATATCTAAGGGTTCCTTCCCACCCCTCCCACCTCTGGTAACCAACAAAGAAAATTTCTTTCCATATATAAACATTTCCTTGACTTTTTACAATAATGGACTACCAATACAATATTTGTCCTTCTGTAATTTTCTTATTTCACTCAGCATAATGTCTTCAAAGTTCATCCGTATTATGTGGTGTTTTGCAGAGTCTATATTATTCTTTACTGTTGCATAGTATTCCACTGTGTGTATGTACCATAGTTTGGTTATCCATTCTTCTGTTGATGGGCACCTAGGTTGTTTCCATCTTTTTGCTATTGTAAATAGTTCTGT
>NW_006921818.1:3712041-3713323 GCF_000298275.1 Orycteropus afer afer | reverse complement strand
TCTCACCTATTTTGGTCATGTTGTAAGAAGGGACCATTCCCTGGAGAAGGATGTCATGCTTGGTAGGGTGGAGGGTTGACGAAAGAGGGGGAGGCCTTCAACGAGATGAGATGGGTTGACACGGTGGCTGCAATGATGGGCTCAAATATAGCAGGTATTGTGGGGCTGGCGTGGGATTGGGCAGTGTTTCGTTCTGCTGTGCATGGGGTCGCTATAAGTCGGAAACGACTCGACGGCACTTAACAACAACAACAACAATGATCATCAGCATTTCTTCATATGTTTGTTGGCTGCCTGAATATCTTCTTTGATAAAGTGTCTATTCATGTCTTCTGACAATTTTTTAATTGGATTTTTTGTCTTTTTGTTGTTGAGGTGGTGGAGTTTTCCATAAATTCTGGAGATAAGTCCCTTGTCAGATATGTCATTGCCGAATATTTTTCCCTAATCTGTAGGCTGTCTTTTGACTCTTTTGGAGAAGACTTTGGAAGCACATAAAATTTTAATTTTGAGAAGGTCCCATTCATCTGGTTTGTTTTCTGCTGTTTGTGCATTTTGGGTTATGCTTGATAATCTATTTATGCTGTATATTGTTGTTGTTGTTGTTGTTGTAATTATGTGTCGTCAAGTTAGTCCCGACTCATAGCAATCTCTTCCTTGGGTTTCTGAGGCAGTATCACTACAGAAGTAGATTGCCCAACCTTCCTTCTGAGGAGTGGCTGGTGGGTTTGAACAGCCTCTAGTTTATTCTTGAGGAACTTTATAGTTTTAGGTTTAACATGTAAGTCTTTGATCCATCTGGAGTTAGTTTTTATGTGTGGCATGAGGTACAGATCTTGTTTAATTTTTCTGCAAATGGATATCCAGTTTTGCCAGCACCATTTATTAAACAGACAATCTCTTCCCCGTTTAATGGATTTTGGCCCTTTGTCAAAGATCAGCTGACCATAGGTCGAAGGATCTATTTCTGGGTTCTCAATTCTATTCCATTGGTTTATGTGTCTGTCCTACCAATACCAGGCAGTTTTGACTACTGTGGCAGTATAGTAGGTTTTGAGATCCGGTAGTGTGAGACTTCCTACTTTGTTCTTCTTCAATGTTGTTGTTATGTGCCCTTGAGTTGGACTCGACTCATAGTGATCCCTCCTTGGGTTTTCGAGGAGGTCTCACTATGGAAGTAGATCAACCAACCTTCCTTCTGAGGAGTGGCTGGTGGGTTTGAACTGCCAGCCTTCTGGTTAGCAGTCAAGTGCCTTAGGCACTATGCTATCAGAGCTCCTAA
>NW_006921818.1:3706918-3711626 GCF_000298275.1 Orycteropus afer afer | reverse complement strand
CAACAACAATTGTAAATGGTATTTATTTCCTTATTTCTTTTTCAGCAATCTCTTTGCTGGTGTAGAGGAATCCACCTGATTTTTGGATGTTGATCTTGTATCCTGCCACTATGCTAAATCTCTCAATTAGTTCTAGTAGATTTTTGACTGAATCTTTTGGGTTTTCTAGGTATAGGATCATATCATCAGCAAATAGGGGTAGTTTGACTTCTTCCTTTTCAATTTGGACGCCTTTGATTTCCCTTTCTTGCCTTATTGCCCTGTCTAGGACTTTCAATACAATGTTGAGTAGAAGTGGTGATAGAGGGCATCCTTTTCTGGTTCCTGTTCTCCAGGGGAATGGTTTCAGTCTCTCTCCATTGAGAATAATGTTGGGTGTTGGTTTTGCATATATGCCCTTTAGTATGTTGAGGAATGTCCCTTCTATTCTTACTTTGCTGAGAGTTTTGATCAGGAATGGGTGTTGGATTTTATGAAATGCCTTTTCTGCATTGTTAATGCACTTAATGCTCTTTCACATATCTGGCTCCTGCATGGTAACATGTTTTCCAGCCAAGTTGACACACAACTTTAACTATCACAATGGGAAAGGAGGTGGGGACAGGGACTTGCCCACCAACATTTAAATAACAGCAGGTGCTCAGTTTAGGCCCAGAATATGAACTCTGACTGCTATTGTAAACTGTGGAGTAAACCAGGGAACTTTTACCTTGGAGTCAGAATTTTAGCTGAGATGGTTCAATTCTTTCATTTTTCATGTATTACTCAACAGTCATTTCCTGAGTGCCTGTAAGGTGCTGGGTACTATTCCAGGTGTAGGGAATATTACAGTATTTTAGCCTCCAGTCTCGAGATACTCACCATCTGTTATAAGACACTGACACATCAATAAGTGGATGTGATGTGTTGAACCTGGCAAGTATGTCACCAGATGCTGTGAGGGACAGGGACTGCTCGCCGTCACCGTGGACCCCATGAGATGGGTGAGCTCCTGGGCCTTGGGCCCTCTGGGGAGGAAGGAAAGAGAAGTAACACCCAAAGACTGAGCATTTCCCTCAGGGGGAGTGGGTGAACCTCTATGACTGCTTCAAACAAGGAGAGATTGAGTTACAATTAATCGGCTCACCCCCTCCCCACCTGGAATGGGCACTCAAGGACACCCAGAGATATAAAGAAAACTGCATTTTTTCCTTCAAATATGTTTTGCAGTGTGTAAACTTTTGACTTCTTCCTCTAATGTATACAATTTAAAAGTCTCTCCCCTCTGCTTTGTCTTTCTCCTATCCCTATCTCTGCATGCTTTCTGTGAATGAGGTACAGTAGTTATCACAACTGAAGTATGGTGACTCTCTGGGTGACTGTCAATTGTGCTCTCTATATTACCAGGGGCAGAGACCCATTCAGGCTTCCTTGAGGGAAAGAGGTGTTGCAGGTTGAGTTTTCCAGGAAACAGGTTCTGAGGTGATGTTTAATATGCAGGATATTTTTAAGGAGTGTTCTTGGAGTTAACTTCTGTCGAAGGGAAGGAAGGGATCAGGATTGGGAGAGAGAAGTCAAGCTGGGAAACAGACTTTGTGACAGCCTTAGTCCCTGTGTCCCCCTAAGAGAACGCATCTAGATTTATCCCACGACTATGCTGAGACAGCCATTGGAAGTGTAAGATAGCTCTGTGCAGCTGCTACAATCCCTGGAGTGGTAGATATCTGAAAGCCAGCTGGGACAAAAAGTCCTCCCCTAAAAGGGTTCCCAGGAGCTTTGGTGGTGCAGTGGTTAAGGTATTTGACAGCTAACGGAAAGGCTGGCGTTTTGAACCCACTAACTGCTCCATAGGAGAAAGATGAGGCAATTTGCTTCTGTAAACATTGACAGCCTTGGAAATCCTGTGGGCCATTTCTATTCTGTCCTATAGGGTCTGTATGAGTCGGAATCAACTCAAGGGCAGTAGGTTTGGTTTTGGTTTTGGCAAAGGGGGATCTGGGCAGTGCCTCACATTGTCTGTCTTAGGAGGTAAGGATGCCTGAGTCCTGGAATTGGACTGCTGTCAGAGGCCCCAGGGAACTTTGACTTTTCTCTTTCTCCTCTCTCCTTTGGCACCACCTGAATGGTCCTTACTGTATTCTCCTAACCAAGTTCTAGGACCCATTCACATTAACCTAGCTTTGTTTCCCAAAATGCAATGTACTCTTCCCTTTCCTTTTGTGTGTGTTTGAAAAATTCTCATAATAGAAAAATATGTATATAAATAGATCTCTTTCTTAAAGGAAATGCTAGCTGACAGTGAGAAACAATATAGGGAAGGAGAAAAAGTTTGGATTCTAAAGTTAGAATGTGTGAGTTCGAATCAAACACCTATTGGTTATGTGGCTGTGGGCAAGTAACTTAGTCTCCCTATGCTGAGCTTTGCTTCCCTGAACAAGGGTGTGGGCACAGTGGCTCCAGGTAGACAGGGATGCTGTGACTCATGACTCTATGACAGTTGTCACCTGCTTTATGGAAAAATATGAGGGCTCAAATGTATTTTGTAAAAAGTTACATGCATACGTGTATAGAGACCAAGAAGAAAAAAGAAAATAATTTTATTGATGCTTTATTTCTGGGAGGCTGTAAACATATTTTTGTTTGTAGAGATAAAAATTCCTTGGAGTGAGTGGCTCCATCTACACTTTGAGAGAAGCTGCCTCTTGGACTGTAACTTGGGGCCCACAAGGAAGTCTACAGGGGCCATGCTAGCTGATGTCTAGTGAGCCCCTTACTCATGGCGACTACATGCACAACAGAATGAAGGGCTGCTAGGTTCTGTGGTATCCCAATGATGGTTTGTGGATCAGACTGTTGAGATTATAGGGTTTTCATTGGCTGATTTTTGGAAGTAGAACACCAGAGTTTTCTTCTTTTCTGTCTTAGTCTAGAAGCTCTTCTGAAATGTGTTTAGCATCATAACAGCACACCAGCCTCCACTGACAGAAGATGATGGCTGTGCTTGAGGTACATTGACTGCGAATCAAACTTGGGTCTCCTGCATGGAAGGCAAGAATTCTACAACTGAACAGGAAAAAGGAAAGCAGATTTCTGATTTATTGGAGTCCCTCAAGAAAATCCTGACCAAGTTCTTTTAAACTAAATTAAGAGTGCTTTCATTATGACCTACAAGTGGGAGGGGTGATTGTCCCTCAGCTAAGGCTACTGACCTTAGTGAGCCTCAGACCCATGCTGATTTCCATTCATGTGGCAAAAAAGAACCTGGTGCTCTGAGAAACAACTGATTTCTGGCAAGGGATGTAAAAGGCAGGTATGGAGAAGCCTTTCTAATAAAAGATATCAACTGACAGATGCCAGGCCAGCATTCCAAAGGCTAGTGGGATCTCAAGGTCAGATGGGGGTCAGGATAGAAACATAGCCAGAGACTGTGGCTGGGGGGTGCTGGCAGCACGGCAGTGTATCACTCAGAAAGGACTGGTCTTTGCTCCCAACAAACTAGTCGTAGTAGGAATAATAATAATGATACCACTGATGTTTTCTTCAATACTGATTTTATTCATGGCACTATTCCTGCAGCATTATTTATATCAAGAAAAATGGCCAATAGATCATGTTGTGGAGAGCTATATAGCCATTAGGAAGGATGAGTAGATTGGCATGTTTGGATGTGTATGGCACTCTCTCAACTGGATTAACCATAGTGTGTGTTCAGGAAACCCGCCCACTGCCATTGAGTCGGATCTGACTCATCATGACCCCTCCTTGGGTTTCTGAGGCTACGGAAGTAGATTGCCCAACCTTCCTTCCAAGGTGTGGCTGGTGGGTTTGAACTGCCAGCCTTCTGGTTAGCAGTCAAATGCGTTAGGAACTACACTACCAGAGCTCCTTTTCAGGAAACAGTTACCTAAAAATCATTATAAAGGTGTGCATTACATTATAGAGGTGGGCTTATTATTATTATTTTTTAAATCAGCAATACAGAAGCATGCTATTGCGATGTGCTGTCGAGTCAATTTTCCAGCCCCAGGTGACAGTAGAACTTCCCTAAAGGATTTTCTAGGCATAATCTGTAAGGAAATAAGTTACTAGGTCTTTCTCCTTTACTGCTGCAGGGAGAATTCCAATTGCCATTTTTTGGCTAGCAGCCTAGTGCTTACCCACTGTACCACCAGGGTTCCTTTACAGCATCGAGAGAAAAAACTGAAAGGTCCTTCTTCCTTTCCTCCCCTATCCTCAACCATCAATTCTCATCAGTTGAATGTGTGCCCTTCCATTCCAGAACAGAAAGATTTACCTCACTTTATGTCACTGTTATAACGTTGCAGTGAACCCAGCTCTGTGGTTCCCGGACTGTGGTCTGTGTGTGTGCACATGTGTCAATATTTCCATAGGACAGATTCTTACAGTGGAATTTCTAGGTCAAAGGGCATGCATATTTTAAAAGATGCTGAATTGCCTTACAAAGAAGCCTTTACATTCTTACTGAATATTGCCATACCTTTTTTTTTTTTTTTTTTGCCAGTTGAAGAGGTGAAAATAGCACCTAGTTGTTTTAATTTACTTCTATTTGATTAGCTAGTATTTTTTTTTCTTTTCAATTATCTTTTTTTTTTTTATTGTGATTTGGGTGAAAATTTACAAAGCAAATTCACTTTCCATACAGCAGTTCACATACACTTTGTCTCATGACATTGACCACAATTTACCACAATGCAACAGCTCCCCTCCC
>NW_006921818.1:3705190-3706333 GCF_000298275.1 Orycteropus afer afer | reverse complement strand
TTTTTTTTTTTTTCATTATATATTGCATTATTTTAAATCTTTATAATATCTCTATAAGACAAAGTATCTGTTCCTTTTTACAGAAGAAGAAGCTAAAGTTCAGAGAGATTATATGACTTGCCCAAGGTGTTAACTCCACCATACCACTGTGGCTGCAGAATTGGGGAAGTGGCCACAGTGGGCCAAAGACAGAGAATGTTATCTGGAGGTTCATACTGCATGTCAATTCTGGGAATTCCTTTTTCTCCCTTTCTCTCCACATCCAATCAATTATCAAGTATGCCAATTTTACTTCCTTAATGTAAGTTTGCTTCTCTTCATCACCTTCCAGAACTGTCCTAGGTTCTACGGGCTCTCCTAACTGGTCTCACTATTTTCACTCTTATTCCTTCCAGTTTCCTCTCCATGCTGTAGTCTGAGTGAACTTTCTAGAGCTCACATTTGATTATGCAACTGCTCTGCTTAGAACATGTTGATGGCTCTGCAAAGCCTTCAAGATATGGGCCAAACTCCTTAGTGCAGGTCACCTTTCACCATCTGTTCCCTGCTTGTTTCTCCTCTCACTGTTCACTGCCATGGTCTATGTGTGAGCCAGATCAAATGCTGTGAACATAGCTAACTCTCTCTTATGCCTCAAGGCCTTTACCTGTGCTGTTCTATCTCCTAGGAATGCTGTTCTTCTAGCTAACTCCCACTCAAACATTCCAAAAAAAAACCAAACACACTGCCTGTGAGTCAGATCTGACTCATAGCGACCCTCCTTGGGTTTTCCAGGCAGTATCACCATAGAAGTAGATTGCCCAACCTTTCTTCCAAGGAGTGGCTGGTGGGTTTGAACTGCCAGCCTTATGTTTAGCAGTCAAGTGCCTTAGGGACTACGCCACCAGAGCGCCCACTCAAACATTAGGAGTCCGTGTAGACATCATTTCATGAGGAAATTTTTCCTGGCACTTAAGGCCTGATTGTGGGCTGTTGTTATATGCTGTCATCACGGGGCTTTGTTAAAAAAAAAAAAAAAAAAAAAAAAAAAAAAAAAAAAAAAATCCCAAATGGACACAGACAAAAAAAAAAAAAAAATTCTCAACAAAATTTTAGCCAATAAAATCTGACATATGGAAAAAAAAAAAATCACAACAAAGTAGG
>NW_006921818.1:3703292-3705090 GCF_000298275.1 Orycteropus afer afer | reverse complement strand
TTTATTCTAACTCATGGCAATCCCCTTTGGGTTTCTGTGGTGGTAAATCTTTATGGAAGTAGATTGCCCAGTCTTCCTTCCAAGGAGTGGCTGGTGGTGGTTAGTAGTCAAATACCTTAGGCACTACACCACCAGAACTTTTTATTGTAAAAACCAGTTGCTGTCCGCTTGATTCTGACTCATGGCAACCTCATGTGTGTCACAGTAAAACTATGCTTAATAGGGTTTTCAACAGCTGTGACCTTTTGGAAGCAGATTGACAGACCTTTCTTCTGAGATACCTCTGAGTGGATTTGCAGCCAAATGCATTAACCGTTTTTGTCACTCAGGGACTCTGCACTCATTCTAAACAAAAAACACACCCACTGCCATAGAGGTGATTGGAACTCACAGAGACCCTATTACTTTGTAATTTCCTTTTTGTCTGTCTCTTGTTCCTAATGACTGGAATCACCAGAGCAGCTTTTAAAATACTGATGCTGGGGGCTTGCTCACCAGAGATTCTGAATTAACCAGGGCTTTGAACTAGTTCATGCTGGTTTGATCCACTATTGAGAATCTGCATATGCACCCAAGGTATAATGAATGAGAACCTTCATTTTAACAAGATCCCCAAGTTCAAAAGCCCTGTTGTTGTTAGGTGCTATTGAGTCAATTCAGACTCATAGTGACCCTAAGTACAAGAGAAGGAAACATTCCCTGATCCTCACAATCCTTGTGTGCCATCCTCAGAGTCCTTGCTATGCTTGAACCCATCATTGCAGCCACTGTGTCAATCCATCTTGTTGAGGGACTTCCCATTTTTCTTTGACCCTCCACTTCTTGGAAGGAAGGTTGGGCAATCTACTTCTGTAGTGATACCACCTCAGAAACCCAAGGAGGAGTCTCTATGAGTTGGATATGACTCAAAGGCAGTGGGTTTTTGGTTTGGGTTTCACTTTACCATGCATGATATCCTTCTCCAGGGACTGGTCCCTTCTGACCACAGACCAAAGTAGGTGAGACAAAGTCTGGCCATTCTCGCTTCTAAGGAGCATTCCAGCTCCACTTATTCCAGGATAGATTTGTTCATTCTGGCCAAAACCAAAATTAAACTCACTGCCCTTGAGTCTGTCCTGACTCATAGTGACCCCTCCTTGAGTTTCTGAGGCAGTATCACTACTGAAGTAGATTGCCCAACCTTCCTTCTGAGGAGTGGCTGGGGGGTTTGAACCACCAGCCTTCTGGTTAGCAGTCAGGTGCCTTAGGCACTATGATGCCAGAGCTCCTTACCACCAGAGCAGTCCATGGTATTTTCAGTATTCTTTACCAACACCATAGTTCAAAGGCATGAATTCTTCTTTGGTCTTTCTTATTCATTATTCAGCTTTCACATGCATATGAGGCAATAGAAAATACCATGACCTGGGGTAGGTGCACTATAGTTTTCAAAGTGACATATTTACTCTTCAATACTTTAAAGAGGTCATTTGCAGCAGATTTGCCCAGTACAATATGATGTCTGATTTCTTGACTGCTGCTTCCATGATTGTTGATTGTGGCTCCAAGTGAAATGAATCTCTGACAACTTCAATCTTTTCTCCATTTATTGGGATGTTGCTTATTGGTCCACTTGTGAGGATTTTTGTTTTCTTTATGTTGAGGTGTAATCCATACTGAAGACTGTATTCTTTGATCTTCATCAGTAAGCGCTTCAAATCCTCTTCACTCTGGTAGCATAGTGCCTAAGGCACTTGACTGCTCACCAGAAGGCTGGCGGTTCAAACCCACCAGCCACTCCTCAGAAGGAAGGTTGGGC
>NW_006921818.1:3701324-3701872 GCF_000298275.1 Orycteropus afer afer | reverse complement strand
GCTGGCTGTGACCAAGCAGTGACCACAACCTTACCCCTTGTCAGCTCTACTATACACCTGGGAATTCTGATCATTCACATAAACTTATAGGACCAATGAACTTAGAGTTTTTTAAAGCTTCTAGAGAACACTCACAAACTTGCTCTGTACTCAGAAAAACTCTTCAAATAGATCACTTTAAGAAAATGTTTATAGTTTTATTTACTTTAGATTCACAATAAACATTACACATTTAAAACACTGTCACTTATGTGTGGCTTGACCCCCTTGGGAAGCTTCATCTCCTCACTGTGCCCACCTTGAAGCCATATGCCACACTGTCAGATCACAAAACCTACCTCCCAAAGACTGGTGTGTAATTTAAATTTTACTGAAAACTTTCATTGCACATGAGCAATAAAACATAATAAAAACTCTATGTTGGATTGGGTTCCCTAGAGAAACACAAAAACTAGCAAAGTGTATATATATATTTATAGAGAGAGAAAGAGAGAGAGAGAGATTTATCTTAGGTAAATGGCTCACAAGCGTGTAGAAGCCGACAAGTT
>NW_006921818.1:3697920-3700824 GCF_000298275.1 Orycteropus afer afer | reverse complement strand
AAAAAAAAATCCCTTTAATATCCAGCAATTCAGTGCTTTCCTTTCCCTTCTTCCTTTCTATTCCACACAGAAAGCCAAACGCCTGAAGTTTGCTGAACAGTGATCATCCATTGTTTTTCCATGCTCTCCTGGGAAGCTTCAGTTGCTCCAGACATGCTGTTTAGACCTTTCTGTCAGGACTCATTCATATAGGCACCAACATTATCCAGGCTTCCAGAAGCAAATTATCATTCACCGCAGTACAGTGTCAGCCAAGTTGTATGCAGAGAGAGAAGGGACAAGAGAGAAGGGATAGAGGAGGAGAATGGAAACGTGCCAATGGAGAAAACATTTTCCCTCACAAGGGATAGCTTGTGAGGGCTGCTGAAAGTCACCCCAAGAACAACCAAAACCCACCAGGAATACATCTGTTGTTGAATTAGAAAACAAGGCCAAAAATCAATCACCTGTAGTTCTACCTTAAGAAGTTAGAAAAAGAAGAGCAAAGTAAACCCAAAATAAGTCGAAGCAAAGAAATAATAGAGGAGAAATCAACGAAAGAGAAGAGACAAGCGGTAAGAGAAAAGTTATCCAAACACTGTGATATTTGTGACGCATTATCCCGACTTTCCCCTTTCCTTCTAGCCACTGCTAGAAGGATTTCACTTGGTGTGGAGAAAAGCGTATAAAATAATAAGTAATTTTTGAGTTCTTTATGTCTTCATCACAAAACCGTAGGAGAAGGTTTTTGCCAGTAGGTGGCAGCGCTGGCACTTGATAAACCCGGATAGGCTGCGTTCTGGGTTGGCCTGGGGACAAATGATGACTGACGGCTGAAAGGAAGGAGCAATTTGAAGATAGGCTGTTGTTGTTAGGTGCTGTCCAGTGGGCTCTGACTCTTAGCGACCCCATGTACAACAGAACGAAACACTACCCGTCCTGCGCCAGCCTCACAATCCTTGCTATACCTGAGCTTGTGACAGGTTATTGTTACTTGCCGTCCAGTCGTCTCCAACTCATAGCGACCCCTCCTTGGGTTTCCAAGGATTTCCAAGGCCGTTTCATTACGGAAGTAAATTGCCCAACCTCCAGAAAGAGAACCCAAAGTTAGCAATTCACAAAGACATTCAAAGCGTAAACTTCCATGGAATTGAAGCTCGAAAAACTTGGTTCTTTGAGAATTCCCCAAATCCCTCATGCCGGCCCCGCAGGTCTGCCACAGTTTCTATCAGTTTCTCAAAGTGGATTGTAACTGAAAACAGTTAGTAACCACTGCTACGAATGTTCTCTTATATACCGCTCAGAAGTTCATCATAGCATGGGTGGGAGATGGGGCAAAGCTAGCTGGTTTTCTAACATTTTTCTTCTTGAAGGATCAATGCTAGGATCCTTATGAGGCCCGCGAAGAGGACAGGGAACAACTACATTTTGCAGGTCCACTGTGCACTAAACGACGTGCTTTTCATAAATGTCCTCATTTAGTCTTAGCACCAATCTTCCGAGTTCGGTCTTAACATCTTCAATATTACCTCCAATAATCCCTTAAGAGGGCACCTGATGGAGTGTGAGCTTTTGTGGTCCCGGACTTTCAACTGATGCACTCACTGACCACGCCCCAATCTCTTTTACAGACAACACTTCCAAGTGATTTCCATTGTTTAAATTAACTTTCTTTTGAAAATAGCCTTTCGTTTATTTCTTTGGCCTATTTCTTGACATCAAGAGCCAACCTCAGCATTGGCAGCATAAGGACAGACGTAAGGGCAGAAGCCAATATCCTTTTAGATTGAACTTAGAACCCGGTGCTGAAACTTCTTTTTCTCTACTTGCACGGCTTCTGAGGTGGGCTGTGGCCGTGGCTGGTTTTAGGCGGTAGAAGCCAGGGCCCGGGCTCCGCGGTCACCTCCGCGCTGGGCAGGCGGGCTGAGAAGGGGAGGGGGTGTCGGGTTGGGGACCACGTTGCGGCAGCCAGACTCGTCCCGGCCCGATGCGGAGGCTGCTACGCGAATTGCAAAGGGAGCTGGTGAGAAGATCGAGGCTTCAATGGGCGCTCGGGGTCACCCAAACCCGGCGCGCCTTGGCGGGCGCCTGGAGCGTTCGCCGCGGCTCTGCATCTGCGGGCTAGCGGACTGGGAGCGGGACACGCCTTGTGGAGACACGCCCGCACACCTAGGCGGCGCGGCCACCGCTGCCTCTAGTTCTCCTTCGTGATCCTGGCCTCAGAGCCGCTGTGAGGATGTGTCCCCTAAGCTGGTTTCTGCTGTTGACCTTCTGCCTACTGCTCACCGGCGCAGCCCAGCAGCGCGGGGCGGCCGCCTACGCCAACTGCGAGCTCAAGCCCCAAGTAAGACGCGTGTCCCGCGCGGGCGAGGTGGTCTCGGGCACTTCCCTGGTTGTGGCTTCCTTTCGAACTCCGCGAAGCACTGCGCACTCAGACACAGAGCCAACTCTAGAGGCCAGGCTACCACCTCCCACGACCGCACCGCTTTGTTCGCGCGCCCGGCCGCGGCCACGAGGGTGATCCTTAAAGTGTAGGTGCGTAGGACTGGGTCTCCACACCATCGCCCTCTACAAGCTTAAGGGCGTCCTGGCGGGACCCCCGGAATCTCCCCAGCCTGCTGCACGGGCACTAGAGGGTACAGTTTTGTGTAGGCGGACCAGAACTGGTTCTTGGGCACATTTACTTTGAAAGTTTGTTCTGTCCCCTCTTTTGCAGCGTTTAATTTCTCTTGGTTTTACGGAATTTTGAAAGCATCCAACTGCTGTTTGACTTGTTTTATTCAATTCCTGAGAAGGGATTTTAGGGAGCGAAAGTCATTCCCTTTGGCTTACACTAAGGGCAAGGGGAGCTCTGGTAGCATAGTGGCTAAGGCACTTGCCTGCTAACCAGAAGGCTGGCGGTTCAAACCCACCAGCCACTCCTTG
>NW_006921818.1:3687348-3697175 GCF_000298275.1 Orycteropus afer afer | reverse complement strand
GACTGCTAACTAGAAGGCTGGTGGTTCAAACCCACCAGCCACTCCTCAGAAGGAAGGTTGGGCAATCTACTTCTGTAGTGATACCACCTCAGAAAAGCAAGGAGGGGTGGTTATGAGTCGGGTCCAACTTGATGGCACATAACAACAACAACAACAACAACAGCAAAGGAGAAAATGAAACCCTAAACCGAATCCATTGCTGTGAGCGAATTCCGACTCAGCAACCTTATAGGACAGCCTGCCCTAAGCAGACTGCTGCTTCATCTTTCTCCTGCAGAAGGGCTGGGGGGTTCGATGGAGTGCTTTAACCTCTGCACAACCAGGGCTCTTTCAGCAAAGGGGAGGGTGACCTAATTGAGTTGTATCTGGGCTGCCTGGACAGGCTAGGAAGCAGTACTGTGCCCCCTAAGGTGACTTCCAGCAGCGAAGGAGGCTCTCTCTAGGAAGACAGCCAGAGAGAGAAGTCCTCATGTGGGATAGTTTCAAACTCTCCTGCGGTATAGGAGTGGCATGCTTATTAAAACAAAACAAAACAAAAAACCAGTCCATTTCTTCATATGAAAGCACAAGTCTTTCGCTTTTGGAAAATATAAGCCCAGCTCCTTTGAGGAGTGTATCTAGATGAGGGTTCTGTCTTCATAAGTCTTTTATACCAGCGATTCGCCAACTTGGTCTCAGGACCCATCTACACTCTAAGTACTGAGGACCTTGAAGGGCTTTTATTAATGTGGGTTAATAGTGAAGTTCATAAAACACAAGAATATACAAGCATACATTCTATTAACCTTCAGAGCAGTCATGCCATCACACATCATATAGTCTCTGGAAAATTCTGTTGTGCACTCCTGAGAGAATGAGGGTGAAAGAAAGAAACATCTTAGCATTATTATGAAAACAGCTTTGATCCTATCAACTCCTTGAAAAGGTCTTGGGGACACCCACAGGTCCCCAGACCCCCACATTTTGAGAACTGCTATCCTATTTTATGGGCAAATTCTGTCTTCCCTCCTTTGGAGCTCAGGCCAGTCAGTGGAAGTGCTGTATGCTTGACCTGCAAGCTGTAGAGGGCATTGTGGGTCAATCTACAATGAGGAGCTTCATGCCATTGAGTTGATTTGACTGCTAGTGACCCTATAGGGTGGAGTAGAACTGCCTATAGGATTTCCTAGGCTGTAATCTTTACGGGGACAGATTGCCAGGTCTTTCTTCTGCAGAGTGGCTGATGGGTTCAAACCACCTACCTTTTGGTTAGTAGTTGAGTGCTTAACCATTGCACCACCAGGGCTTCTTCAGCATACCTATTGGGATATTAATTGATAAAGGATGTGACTCTGAATCAAAAGTAAAGTCTGTTGTGTGTTGTTGTTGTTGTTGTTATGTGCCGTTGATTCAGACCCAACTCATAGCGACCCCTCCTTTGTTTTCTGAGGCAGTATCACTATGGAAGTAGATTGCCCAACCTTTCTTCTGAGGAATGGCTGGTGTTTTTGAACCTCCAGCCTTCTGGTTAGCAGTTAAGTGCCTTAGGCACTACGCTACCAGGGTACATAAAGCCACATAATTTGGTGTTCAAAAGCTGAGATTCAGCAGCCAGCCTGCCTGGCTTCAAATCCTGGATCCACCACTAAGCAGCTATGAGACCTTGGGTAGGATACTAGACCTGTCAATGTCGCAGTTTTTCCATCTGGTAGGGCCCTATTTAGTTGTGTACCCTCCCAATTTCTTTCTTCCCGTTCTCTCCTGAATGGGTACCACAGGCTTTCACCTTTGCCACTCCACCAAAATTGTTCTCATCTAAATCCCCAGAGTTGTTAAATCTAAAGGTCAGTTCTCAAGTCCTCATTTTATTTGACCACATTTAATCAATTGCTAACTTTCCTTTTCTTGAAGCACTTTCTTAAATTGGTTTCCCTCTCTCCTGATGGTTCCAACAACCTCTCTGGCTACTTCTCATTCTCCTTTGCTGGATCCTACCCCCTCACCCCTATCTCTCAAAGTTAGAGGGCCCCTGGGCTCATTGCTTGACCTTTCTTCTGCTATCTATACACAATCCTTTGGAGATTTCATTCAGTCCTATGGTTTTAAATAACATCTGAATAGTGATTGTGCCTTCATTTTTAATCTCAGGCCTCTCCCAAACACCACACTTTTATTTCCACTTGCAGACTCTACATCTCCCCGTGGCATCTCATATCAACATTCCCAAACTCAAATAATCCTGCCCACCCCGTCTTCCCCATCTCAGTTGACGACAGCTTCCTCCTTCACTTAACAAATTCACTAACAAGTCCTATTGGCTCTATCTTCCAGAATATATCCAGAATCTGATCACTTCTCACCAGTTCTGTCATTACCATTCTGGTCTCTTACTTGGATTACTTCAGTATCCTTGTTGCTGACCTTCTTGTTGTCTGTCCACATCCCTCTTCAGAGTAGCCAGAGGGAGCCTGTTAACATATGAAGTTAGGTTATGTCACTCTTTCACAAGCCTGCGCCAGCTCCTATCCCACTCAGCATAAAAGTCTGAGCCCTTACAGTGGCCCGCGGCCTATGTGGTCTGGCCCCTGCTCACCTTCAGAAAGATTGCTGGCTTCTTTTCTCTTCAGTTATTCTACTGAAGCCACCTGCCCTATTTGCTATTCTTGGAACACCGAAGACTTTGCTGCCTTAGGGCCTTTGCACTGCTGTTCTCTCCTCCTGGAATGCTCTTCTCTCAAATATTTCTGTAGTTTTTCGCCTTACCTCCGTTCACCCACACCACCAAACCCACTGCCATTAAGTTGATTCCGACTCATAGTGATCCTATAGGACAAAATAGAACTGCCCCATAGGGTTTCCAAGGTGGTAAATCTTTATGGAAGCAGACTGTCACATCTTTCTCCTGTGTTGCACCTGGTGGGTTTGAACCACTGACCTTTTGGTTCACAGCCAAATGCTTAAAACATCATGCCACCAGAGCTCCTTCACCTCCTTCACAAAGAGGCTTAAGTGTCTTTTCAAACATTTGGTGACATTCTTGATCACCCTATTTAAAATCTGACCTCTTTCCCACTTTAATGTTCTCCACAGCAACCATTATTAACATACTCTGAGTCCAAGGACCTGTGTTTTATTCATTGCTGTATTTCCTAGTGCCTAGAATAGTGCCTGACATATAGTAGGCCAGAGTAAATATTCATTAAACAAATGAATATTGAATGACTGCAATAAAATAATCCATGGGAAATGCACGTTCAATAACAGCTGCTCTTAGCATAATTATCATTATTACATGGCTAGATGTCAGAACACCAGCCACTCCTCAGAAGGAAGATGGGGCAATCGATTTCCATAGTAATACTGCCTTGGAAACCCAAGGAGGGGTCGCTATGAGTCGGATCTGAGTTTGGTTTTTTTTGAGATGTCAGAACATGAGACTTTTTTTGTTTTTGTTTTAAACTGAACATTTTTCAGTGAAAAGATCATACAACAACATTAGACTCATACTAATTGAAAAGGCAGCAATAAATTCAATTAATAAAATAAGAATTAATAAATATACTTGAGCAGATTTGTTTTCTGAAATGAAATGCAGGTACTGTGAGGTAGGATGGAACATTAGGCAGGTAAGTGTATTGGATAAAGACAAGACAAAACAAAAACTGCTTGCTTCTGCACTACATATACTAAAAATGGAATGATACAGAGAAGATTAGCATGACCCCTGTGCAAGGATGACATGCAAATTCATGAAGCATTCCATATTTTTATACACTCCTTGGAGAGATCAATCATGGGACAATAGAAGGGCTATGTAGGGAGGAAGCTCAGGGAGCAGGAGTACATGGAAGGGAAGGACACAGGGAAGAGGTAACTATGGGAAGGAAGTGGGAGGAGAGCTGTTGCATTGTGGGAAATTGCAGTCAATGTCATGAGAAAAAGTGTATGTGAACTGCTGTATGGAAGATGAGTTTGCGCTGTAAACTTTCACTCAAATCACAGGGGAGAAAAAAAACTACAATACTAGAATCTTGTTTATGAATTTTGTTTTCCTAGGGTATATTTGTTTCAGTACCAAGGTTGAAGAATACAGTCTGCAGTATGGATTACATCTCAACATAAAGAAAACAAAAATCCTCACAACTGGACCAATGAGCAGCATCACAATAAATGGAGAGACGATTGAGGTTGTCAAGGAATTCACGTTGCTTGGTTCTACAATCGATGCCAACGGAAGCAGCAGTCAGGACATTAGACGATATGTAGCATTGGGGAAGTCAACTGCGAAGGAACTGTTTCAAGTGCTGAGGAGCAAGGATATCTCCTTGAGGACTAAGGTGCACCTGACACAAGCCATGATATTTCCAATCGCCTGGTATGCATGTGAGAGCTGGAAAATGAATAGGGAAGACCGAAGAAGGGTTGCTGCTTTTGAGTTGTGGTGCTGGCGAAGGATGCTGAAAGTACCGTGGACGGCTAAAAGAACAAACAGATCTGTCCTGGAGGAAGTGCAGCCAGAATGCTCCTTGGAAGCAAGAATGGCCAGACTTCGTCTCACTTATTTTGGTCATGATGTCAGAAGGGACCATTCCCTGGAGAAGGATGTCATGCTTGGTAGGGTGGAGGGTCGACGAAAGAGGGGGAGACCTTCAGGGAGATGGATTGATACAGTGACTGCGATGATGGGCTCAAGTATAGCAGGGATTGTGGGGCTGGCGCGGGATCGGGCAGTGTTTCGTTCTGCTGTGCATGGGGTCGCTATGAGTCGGAAACGACTCGATGGCACTTGACAACAACAACAAGGGTATATTTGTTAAATATCATGATCTCTTGATAGATATTGGTGAATTGGGTGCCCAGGGGCTTAATAAAAAGGTCCTTGGGTGGCGTAGTGCCTAACACACTTGACTGCTAGCCAGAAGGTTGGCAGTTCAAACCCACCAGCTGCTCCGTGGAAGGAAGACAGGGCAATCTATTTCTGTAAAGATTTACTGCCTCAGAAACTCAATGGGGGTTGCTACGAGTCTGTGTGGACTCAATGGCAGTGAGTTTTTTTTTTTTTTTTTTGGTTTGAGTGACAGAAAGGATTTGTGCTGCACCACTTGTCTGTCAATTTGTCATATTGTGATGGCTTGTGTGTTGCTGTGAGGCTGCAGGCTATGCCACCAGTATTTTGAAACCAGCAAAGTCACCCATGGTGGACAGGTTTCAACAGAGCTTCCAGACTAAGATTGGGAAGAACAACAGGACCATACACTTCTGAAAAAATTGACCACTGAAAACCTTATGAATAGCAGTGAAATACTGTCTGATGTATTACTGGAAAACTTTATGAAGAGCTGTGAAACACTGAGCTGTGAAATATAGTGCTGGAAGATGAGCCCCTCAGGTTGGAAGGCACTCAAAATAAGAGTGGGGAAGAGCTGCCTCCCCAAAGTAGAATCTACCTTAATGACATGGATTGCGTAAAGCTTTTGAGACCTTCATTTGGTGATGGGGCATGACTCAAAAATGGGAAGAAACAGCTGCAAACATTCATTAATAATTGGAACATGGGATGTTTGAAGTATGAATCTAGGAAAATTGTAAGTTGTCAAAAATGAAATGGAATGCATAAAAATATCCTAGGCATTAGTGAGTTCAAATGGACTGGTATTGGCCATTTTGAATCAATTATGTGGTCTACTGTGCTGGGAATGACAAGTTGACAAGGTACAGCATCACATTCATTGTCAAAAAGAACATTTCAAGCTCTATCCTGATGTACAATGCTGCCAGTGATAGGATAATATCCATATGCCTACTTGGAAGACCAGTTAATATGACTATCATTCAAATTTACTCACCAACTAACAAAGCAAAAAATGAAGAAATTGAAGATTTTTACCAATTCTGCAGTCTGAAATTGACCAAACATGAAATCAAGATCTATTACTAGTGATGTTTGGAATGCAAAAGTTGGAAACAAAGAAATACCAGTAGTTGAAAAATATAGTCTTGGTGATAGAAATGATGCCAGAGACTGCATGATAGAATTTTGCAAGACCAAGGACTTATTCATTGAAAAATACCTTTTTTCAACAACACAAGTGATGACTATACATGTGGACCTTGCCAGAGAGAATACACAGAAATCAAATTGACTACATCTGTGGGAGGAGGCAATGGAGAAGCTCAATATCATTAGTCAAAACAAGGCTAGGAGCTGACTGTGGAGCAGACCATTAATTGCTCATGAGCAAGTTCAAGTTGAAGCTGAAGAAATGAAGACAAGCCCATGAGAATCAAAATATGGCCTTGAATATATCCCACCTGAAATTAGAGACCATTTGAAGAATAAGTGGACACATTGAACACCAGTGACCAAGGCCAGACGAGTTGTGGAGTGATACCCAGAACATCATGCATGAAGAAAGTAAAAGGTCATTAAAAAGACAGGAAAGGGAGAAAAGGCCAAAATGGATGTCAGAAGAGACTCTGAAGTTTGCTCTTGAACAGAAAGTAGCTAATTCACTTTAGGAAGAAATGTTGAAATAAAAGAGCTGAACAGAAGATTTCAAAGAGTAGCTCGAGAACACAAAGTAAAGTATTATAATGAAATGTGCAAAGACTTGGAATTAGAAAAACAAAGGGAAGAACACATTAAGCATTTTTCAAGCGAAGAGAATTGGAGAAAAAAATTCAAGCCTCAAATTTCAATATTGGAGGATTCTATGGGCAAAATACTGAATGATGCAGGAAGCTCAAAAGGAGATGGAAGGAGTACACAGACTCACTACACCAAAAAGAATTGGTTGCATACGATCAAGAACCATTGGTATTAATGGGAGAAGTCCAACCTGCATTGAAGGAACTGGCAAAAAACAAGGTTCCAGGAATTAACAGAATACCTACTGAAATGTTTCGACAGCAGTGCAGTGCTGGAGGTGCTTACTCATTTATGCCAGGAAATTTGGAAGACAGCTACCTGGCCAACTGACTGAAAGAGATCCATATATGTACCCAGTCCAAAGAAAGATGATCCAACAGAATGTGAAAAGTGTTAAACAATATCATTAATACCCTACACAAGTAAAATTTTGTGCAGATAATTAAAAATTGGTTGCAGGAGTATATTGGCAGGGAACTTCCAGAAATGCAAGCTGGATTCAGAAGAGGATGTGGGATGAGGGATATCATTACTGAGGCTAGATGGATCTTGGCTGAAAGGAAGGAATACCAGAAAGATGTTTACCTGTGTTTTATCAACTATGCAAAGTTATTTGACTATGTGGATCATAAGAAATTATGGATAACTTTGCAAAGAATGGGAATTCCAGAACACTTAATTGTGCTAATGAGGAACCTGTACATAGACTAAGGCTGTAATTCGAATAGGACAAGGGAATACTGCATGATTTAAAATCAGGAATGGCATGTGTCAGGGTTGTATTCTTTCACCATACATATTCAGTCTCTATTATGAGAAAATAATCCAAGAAGCTAGACAATTTGAAGAAAAATGTGGCATCAGGATTGGAAGAAGACTCATCAACAACCTGCACTATGCAGAGAACACAACCTTGCTTTCTGAAAATGAAGATGACTTGAAGCACTTACTGATGAAGATTAAAGACTGTAGTCTTCAGTATGAATTGTACCTCAACACAAAGAAGACAAAAATCCTCACAATTGGACCAATAAGTAACATCACAATAAAGGGAGAAATGATTGAAGTTGTCAGGGATTTCATTTTCCTTGTATCCACAATCTATACCCATGGAAGCAGTAGTCAAGAAGTCAGATGTTGTATTGCACTAGGCACATCCACTGCAAAAGACCTCTTTAAGTGTTAAAGAGCGAAGATTATACTTTGAAGACTAGAGTGCACCTAACCCAAGCCATGGTATTTTCAATTGCCTCATATATGTGTGAAAGGTGGACAAGGAATAGGGAAGATCGAAGAAAAATTGAAGCCTTGAGTTGTGGTGTTGGTGAAGAATGCTGAAAATACGATAGACTGCCAGAAGAATGAAGAATTCTGTCCTGGAAGAAGTGCAACCTGAATGCTCCTTAGAAGGAAGACTGGCCAGACTTTGTCTCACCTACTGTGGTCATGTTGTCAGAAGGAACCATTCTCTGGGGAGGATATTATGCTTGGTAAAGTGGAGGGTCAGGGAAAAAGGTGAAGGCCCTCAATGAGATGGATTGACACAGTGGCCTCAACAACACTGGGGTCAAGTGTAGCAGGGCTTGTGAGGATCGTGCAGGACTGGGCAATGTTTCATTCTGTTGTACATAGGGTCGCTATGAGTCAGAATTGACTCAATGGCACCTAACGATAACAGGAACAGTTACTTAAAAATTGGCAGTTTGAACCTACCCGGTGGTACTACGGAGGAAGTTCCTGGTGATCTGCTTCCATAAAGACTACAGCCTAGAAAGCATTATGAAGCAGTTCAACTCTGTAGCACATGCAGTTGCCATGAGTTGGAACTGACTAGAAGGCAATGAGTTTGGTTTTGAATTGTTGGGTTTAATAATAACATTTCAGCTTCTGTGTTGTGTCTTCCAGTGGGAAGCTATTCTGAAGTCCTTTTGGAGACCTCATGGAAGTAGTGGAGGTAGGTCAGTGATCTCCAGTCACTTCACAATGTTGTTGGGTGATGTCAAGTTGATTCCGACTCATACCACCCTAGGCTGTAATCTTCATGGCTGCAGCTCTCTGGAACTTTTCTCCTGCAGAGTGGCTAGTGAGTTCCAACCACCAACTTTTTAGTTTGCAGCTGAGCACTTTAACCATTGTGCCGCCAGGGCTCAGACTCCTTTCATCATCAATTCTGCCTCCTAAAATGAACAAAGAAATAAAACTAAACGTATGCTTTGAAGGCCACCTTAGGCAAACCAGTTGCATATGTAGGTAATAATTATTTTGTTGCTTATTTTAAATGAACCAAGACATAACTGTCAATCTCAGCTTTTGAACAGCATTTGGTAAACCAGTGTGTTTTACCAGGTTAATCTAATTCTAACTGATAGTGAATACATTGTTTAATAAGCCTTGGCAGCTATTTCTTGGTAAATGTACAGTTTCTATTTGGTTTTTTGAATATAGGTGGTCCCTGACGTATTTGAGTTATGGATTTAAGTCAACTGCATTTACAGCCATCTGTTTTTTGTTTGTTTGTACATCTTATCTTTAGAAATGTGTATTACATACGATGTTGCAGTGGTTAATTTGCTGATGTTATTCTCATGCCAATTCCCAAAGACTAATAAAGATCGGCTTTATAAGAATACTGATAATAAAAGGTGAAAATAATGAAAAAAAAAAAAATAGATATTCAACTTACTTTAGAACTGACTTATGAGGGAGCTGTCAGAATGGGACCTCTTTGTAAGCTGGGGATTACCTATATTTAAATAACCCCTAGGACCCTTATTACTCCATAAGAGGATGCAAGAGGCTGGAGAACCTGTAGGTGATTCAACTCACCATTAATCCAACTAATGATAAGTTTTAAAAATTGCTTTTCTAAAGCATTCTTTCATCTCAGTGAATGAGTTGTTCATTCATTCATTTAACCTATCTAATTTGTTCATTACCATAACTTTACATTATGGGTTGTAATCTAACTTTACAGATGAGGAAGCTGAGGTGTAGAGAAACAAAGTGGCTTTTAAAAATCTCACTGGAATAGTAGAATTTAGGCTCATTTTGCCCAGTTAGTGGATTTTTGAAAAGGTGTGTGTGTGTGAGCAGAATTATAATTTAAATTCTTTAAAAATGAAGTCACAGTCCAGGGGTTAGTAAGATAAATTACTGCAAAAGACCTCTTTAAGTGTTAAAGAGCAAAGATTTCATATAT
>NW_006921818.1:3685651-3687248 GCF_000298275.1 Orycteropus afer afer | reverse complement strand
ATATGTAATTCTTGGTTGAAAAATTTTCTCTTTCAGGGTTTTATATATACCATCCCATAAATTGGAAAATTTATTTAAAATTGGGATTTCTAGTTTCTTCTGAAAAGTCTGTTCTGGAGCCAGACCAGTGTTCTTCTGTCAAGCACTGGCTGGGCTGCTGAGACAATATTGTTTATCAAGAGTTATGCGCTCAGTTCCACTGACCTCCCCCACTGTTGTCTCACTCCCAGCCCACGTGTTTACCTGCTTGCTTCCGCTCTTATTTCAGTGTGCAAACCAAAAAACCAAACTCACTGCCATCGAGTCAATCCTTACTCATAGCGACTTGCACTGAGTTTCCAAGGCTATAAATTTCCACAGAAGTAGATGACCCCGTCTTCCTTCCGTGAAGCAGTTGGTGGGTTTGAACTGCTGACCTTCTAGTTAGCAGCCAAATGCCTTATCCACTACATCACAAGAGCTCCTTATCTCAGTGTGCAGTCCTGTCAAATGGTGTGGTTTTTTTTTTTTTTTTTTTTGGGAGGTAGTAGGTACTGGATTGGAGAAACTGAAGGCTGTAAGGATAGGGCCCTTGCTTCAATCAGCTCCACTCTTGTCTGTCTTGTTTCTTGAGGTCCTGTGCCATATTTTATTTGAAAATAGAGGGGAGAGAGCAGTTTACGGCTGCTGAACAATTGCCGCAAATGCAAATAGTTTGAAACTCCACCATCCTGGGAAACATGTTATATAAAAGGCTGCTGAAGCTAAAACCTTTTGTGAAGGCAATGAGTTCCTTATAAAAATCTTCTTTACTATAAACTTGAGTTTTCACATTTCCAGATGCTTGATGCATGGTTCACCCCAAGTGTATGTCAAACCTTTCCACTGTGCACTTTTTTTGTACTGAAACCAAAAAACCAAATCACTGACATCAAATTGATTCTAACTCATAGTGACCCCATTGGGTTTCCAAGGCTGTAAATCTTTAGAGAAGCAGACTGCCTCATTTTTCTTCTGTGGAGTGGCTGGTGGGTTTGAACGATTGACGTTTTGGTTAGCAGCCAAATGCCTTAACCACTGCACCATCTTCTAATAAGTGGCCTTTAGTGAATGTTTGCTATTGAGACTGAGCATGTCCCTAGATGGTTAACACATTCAGCTGCTAATGGAAAGGTGGAAGGTGCGAGCTCACCCAAGAGGTACCTTGAAAGAAGGCCCAAATGATCTACTTCTGAAAACTCAGCCATTAAAAACCCTATGGAGCATAGTTCTACTCTGACACGCATGGGTTCATCATGAATTGGAGCTGACTCAACACCAATTGGTAAAGTGGTTGAGACTGAGAGGGAACACCATCCAGTTCTCTGCTGTTGAATCAAGAAGCTTTTTTATGAAAGAGAAACTAAAAGGACAGGAGCAAACTGTGTGAAATTAGAGGCTCATTAGGACAATGGTTTCAACCTTGGCTGTACATTGCAATCACCAGGGGACCTTTAAGAATATCACTGGGGATAGTTCCGGCAAGATGGCAGACTAGGCAGAAAGACTGCACAGACCCTCTTCAACAAAGAAAAGGGAAACCAATTAACACAGACACAGAAGATAATCCTGGACCCCT
>NW_006921818.1:3667765-3669760 GCF_000298275.1 Orycteropus afer afer | reverse complement strand
TTTTTTTTTTTTTAATTGTGATTTGGGTGAAAGTTTACAGAGCAAATTCATTTTCCATGCAACAGTTCATACACATTTTGTTTCAGGACAGTGATTGCAATCCCCATAATGTAACAGCTCTTCTCCCACTTCCTCCCTATAGTTACCTTTTCCCTGTGTCCTATGCATTTTTGCCATCTGAGCTGTCTTCTTCTGCAAATACTTCCCTTCTGATCTCCCATGACTGATTGTTGTAAGGAGTGTACCTACGTGGTGTAAATGTTCACCTTATATGCTTGTCTACTGTTTGGCTGGAAGCCAGGGAGTCAGTTCAATTCCAGGCCCGAAGGGTGACCAGGGGCTATGGTCTCGGGGGTTTCACCAGTCTCTATCAGACCAGTATGCTTTTTTTTTTTTTTAAAAGATTTTGACTTTTGTTCCACATTTTTCTCCTACATTATCCAGGATCCCTTTCTGAGTTATTGACAGTGGTAGCCAGGCACCATCTAGTTCTGCTCTCATGCTGAGGTTCACATGGTCTTCTTGTCCCTTGGACTAATTGTTCCCATTTGTTTTTGTTTTTCTTCGTTCTTCTTTGCTCCAGACAAGGAAAGAACAATTGCTGCATCTTAGATGGCCTCTTGCAAGCTTTTAAGACCCCAGTCACTACTTACCAAAGTAGGATATTAGAAAAATGTTTTTGTGTAGCATGTTATGCCAATTGAGCTTGATGCCTCCGTGACCATGATCCTGAGTCATGAGCCCAGTGCCTCATTCCCTCAAGGTGTTTGTCTGTGGCTAAGAAGTTATAACTTTGTCCCCTGTTAGCTCTATCATATATATGGGCATTTTATAGTACATACAAATGTAGAACTATTGTCTGCTAAACTTATATATGCCATGAGTATATTCCCTTTTGCCTAGACATACTTGATCATTTAGCTTTCTACCTACATATCCATCTGGCAATTAATGTTTATTATTACCAATAATGCAATATTGTGTATGTAAAAGTATTTATCTTTGTTGTCTGTACCTCTTGTGCACCTCTTTGTGTCTTCCTTTTCCTTAGTGTTACTGTGTTGGTCACCTTTCCTTTCACCCAAATTGATACTTGTCTTTTACCTAGCCAGCAATTTTCTTTCCTCTATCCTCCCATTCATGGTAACCAACAAAGTAAGTTTCCTTCCATATGTAAGCCTTTCTTTGACTTTTAACGATAGGGAAAAATACAAAAATTGCCCTTCTGTGATTGACTTATTTCACTCAGCATATGTCCTCCAAGTTCGTCAACATTCTGAGGTGTTTCATGGACTCTACATTATTCTTTAGTGTTGCACAGTATTCCATTGTATGTATGTACCATAGTTTGGTCATTCATTCCTCCATTGACAGGTACTTTGGTTGTTTCCATCTCTTTGCTATTGTGAATAGTGCCACAATGAACATGGGTGTACACATATCTATTTGTGTCCTCTCACTTCTTTAGGATATATACCTAGTAATGGAATCACTGTATCAGATGGTATTTCTATTTCCAACTTTTTAAGGAATCACCATACCAATTTCTACAGTGGTTGTATCATTTTACAGTTCTACCAGCAGTATGTGAGAGTTCCAGTCTCCTTACATCTTCACCAGCATTTGTTATTTTCTATATTGTTAAACTTTGCTATTAGTGCTTAGGTGAGATGGTATCTCATTGTTATTTTGATTTGCATCTCTCTACTGCCTAATGATTGCAAATATTTCTTCATGTGTTTGTTGGCTGCCTGAATATCTTCTTTGGCGAAGTGACTTTTCTAATGTTTTAAATGTCTGCATGTAATCCAACCTTTTGAAAAATGCCCAGTACTTTGATTTAAAAGTTCATTGATTTTTATCTTGCAGGTATGAAATTTATGAACATTCTAACTTGAGGCAAAGCCTTCTTTCATACTTACAGTGGGAAAAAAAAGACTTGGAAGTGAACTCTTAGCTTAAGCAAGACATCCTTATTGTTATTTGCCGTTGAGT
>NW_006921818.1:3657980-3667025 GCF_000298275.1 Orycteropus afer afer | reverse complement strand
ATATATATATATATATATAAGTAAATTTCCTATAAGATCTTAAGGTTAAGCTAGTGAGACTAGAGAGTTGTAATTTAAAAGGAAATTATTATATAATTTATTCCTCAGACTTTTAAAATAATCTCCTGATGTTGCATTAGTGGAGGTCAGGATTAAAATGCTCAGAACTTAAGTGTCCAGATCAGTGACTTTTTAACATATGCACATACATATATAATCATCACCCAAATCAAAATATCAACTATTTCCATAATTCTAGAAAGATAGCATAAAGTTTTTATTGTAGTATAACTATAAAGAAAAGTGCACTTGATGAATTTTCATGTGGTGAACTTAGCCATGTATACAGCACCCAGGTCAGGAGACAGAACTGCACCAGCTCCCCAGTAGCCCCTCAGTCCTCCTCCCCCACAAGGATAACCATTATCCTAACATCTTTAAGCATGAATTAGTTTGCCTGTTTTAGAACTTCATATACATAGAATTATTCAATATGTCCCCTAAGTCAGTGTTCTCTAGAGAGACAGAACCAGGAAGATTATCTGTCTATTTGTCTATCTATCTGTCCATATTTACTTCAAGGGATTGACTCACCTAATTGTGAGCACTTGTAAGTTTGAAATCCGTAGTTTTTTAGCAGCAGGCTAGAGAAACCTGCTGGCTCATGGATTATGCAGGGCTGGCAAGTCCAAAGGAGCCCTAGTGGTACAGTGGTTAAAGTCATTCAAACCCACCAGCCACTCTGTAGGAGAAAGATGTGGCAATCTGCTTCTGTAAAGCTTTACAGTCTTGGAAACCATATGGGGCAGTTCTAGTCTGGTACGGTTGACTCTGTGTCAATGGATGTTCCAAATCTGTAGGTCAGGTGGCAGGCTGGAGACTTATGTAGGCTTGTGTTCTAAGGTCCATAGGCCAGGAGATGGGTACAGCACAGAGTTCAGAGAAAGAGGGAGAGATTGATCTGCCAAAATAAGAATTTACAGTCTGGGGATAGACCACACCCTAAGGAAACTCCCCTTTCAACTGATTGATTACATTATGGCAGGTGATTGCATTACTTTGCATTGCATTACATTACATTACATCTAGTCTAGTATTTGGCCAAACCACTGGAAACTATAACTTAGTGGAGTTGACACACACAATTAACCATTACACCCCCTTTTGTGTTTGGGTTCTTTCACTCACCATTACACTTGTGACTTATGTTACTGTGTTTAGTCGTCTATCATTCATTCTCATTGCTGTGCAGAATTGGAGAATTCTAGGAGACTTTCTGAGGTCCTACTCAAGAGTCTGACTTTTCAGGGCGTCCAGAGTACAGTGAGATCATTTGTATTTGTTTTGATAGAAGACAAGCCCAACTCATTTCTCAGGGCCTCTCCCTTCTTCTGTCCCTTTAAGGAGTGGCTACTTCCTTCTTTCTTGTTCTCTGAAGCTCTGAAGAAGGGTGTCAGTGGGTCCCTGCTCTACAGTGAGAGGAGGAGATGGCCCCAGAGATCCTGAGCCATTTCCCCAACTGGCTGGTGGGGAAAGACAGAGAGCAGAGAAGAAGGGGGAGCTGAGTCTCACCTTCCAGGCATGAGAAACCTGGCCTGAACGCATGTTTAGGCCTAGCTCCAGGGCTCTCCCACTTACTGCTTAGATTTGTAGGGTAGACTAGTTTATGATTGCGGTACACCTAAGGCTAGGCCAAAGTGCTTGAGGAACACTGTGCTGATAGTGGAAAGAACACAGACCTGAAGCCAGATATACTGGGGCTATAATTACTGCATTGTCACTTATCATGTGTGACTTTGAGTCAATCACTTAACTTCTCTGAACTTCAGTTTTCTGATCTTTCAAATGGGGATAGTAATACTTACCTTACCATTCTGTTGTCAGAAGCAAAAAAACAATAAGTTGCTTAATAAAACACTTTCTAAATATACACAGTTCCTATTGTGACCTCAGCCTTATTGGTAATTTTACATTAATCCTCATAACTTTTCAAGATAAGCAGTATCACACCCACTTTATAGATGAGGAAACTAAGGCTTAGTGATCTTAACCACCTTGCTCATAATCGTATAACTAGTAAATGGAGGAATTTGGATTTGATTCTCAATGTGTTAAAGTTCATGGTGACTTGAATCTCCAAAAGGATATGGTGGTCAGCATGACACCCTAGAGTTTTGGATTTCAGCAGAGGGTTCTGGAGCTGTGCTGCCCATCCATTAACCATTTGCTGCATGCGGCTGGCAAGTCAGCCCTTGAATTCCGGCTGGTGTGACTGAAGAAGTGAATTTTAAATTTTATTTCACTTTTTAATGATTTAAAATATACAATGAGAGGTAGATACACTACTTGGAGAGAACAATCATGGGAGAAAGAAGGGCTGTTTATGCACAGGGAGACAGCTCAGGGGGCAGGAGTGTGTGGAGGGATGGACACAGGGAAGAGGTAACTTTGGGAAGGTAGTGGGAGGGGAGCTGTTGTATTGGGGTAAACTATAGCCAATGTCATGAGACAACGTGTGTGTGAATTGCTGTATGGAAAGTGAATATGCTCTGTAAATTTTCACTCAAATCACAATAATAATAATAAATAAGCAAAAAAATATATATATACAATGAATTTCAAAGACTAAGTATGAAAAAAAGAATTTAAAATATATTATGAATAACTTTTTAGATTGATTACATGTCGAGATGATAATATTTTAGATATATTGGGCTAAAGAAAATAGATAATTAATGTGTTAGTTTCCTAGTGTTGCTGTAACAAAGTACCACAAACTTTGCCAGAAATCAGTATTGGACATGTTGATTCATTCTGAGGGCTTGGAATCAATCCCTCTCTCCTCGTTTCTAATGATGGTGGCAATCCTTGGCATTCCAATCTCTGACTCTGTTCTCACATGGCTGTCTTCCATTTGTGCCACTTCTCTTTTGTAAAGATATACTTAGATGAGATTAGAACCCATTGTACTTCAGTATGATCTTATTTTAAATGATACCCATTGCTGTACATTGACATGATGATCCCATGTGTAGAACTATTCCACAGGGTTTTCTAACCCGTAATTTTTAATTTTATTTAACTTTTTTATTGCGATTTGGGTGCAAATTGGTTTTCCATTCAATAATTCACACACATTTTGTTTTGTAACATCAATTGCTATCCCCACAATATAACAGCACACTTTCTACTTCCTCCTGCGTTTATGCTTTCCATTCGCCCTTCTTTCCTATCCTTTCCTTCCTTCTGAGCTTTATCCCTGGGCAAATGCTGACCTTTTGATCTCCTATGGTTGATTGTTCTGAGGAGTGTGTACCTCCTGGTGTTATTGTTCACCTTATATACCTATATATTCTTTGGCTGAAAGTTGAGCCATGGGAGTGAGTTCAGTTCCAGACCTGAAGGCTATCTAAGGGGCCGTAATCTCAGGGGTTTCACCAGTCTCTATCAGACTAGTCCGCCTGGTCTTTTTTATTATTTTGAATTTCATTCTACATTTTTCTTCCTTTCAGAGTGGTCAGCAGTAGTAGCCCAGCATCATCTAGTTCTTACGGTCTCTAGGTCACAGAGGCTGGGTTTTGCGTGGTCCGTTAGTCCCTTGGATTATTTGTTTCCTTTTGTCTTTAATTTTCTTCACTCTTTTTTTGTTCCAGATGGGGAGAGACCAATAGTTGCACTTTAGATGGCCACTCACAAACTTTTAAAATGCCAGTTGCTACTCACAAAGTAGGATGTAGAACATTGTCTTGTGGACTGTGTTATGCCAGTTGAGCTTAGAGTCCCCTGAGACCATGGTCCTGAGCCCCCAGAGCCAGTGACTAATTCCCTCAAGATGTTTGGTTATGGGTAAGAAGTTTTCATAACTTTGCCTCCTCTATGCTCTACTGTATTCATGGATATATTTGCAGCACATGTAAATATGTAGAAATATCCTGTCAAACCAATTCATGGGTGGTAGTCCCATTCACCTTCCCATACCTGTTCAGCTTACATGTCTCTTTATGTATCTACTCATAGATTATTTACCACTATCCTAACATCTTTAGAGTATTGTTATTACTGTTATTGCAGGATTGTGTGCAACAGTATTTACCTTTATTGCTGTTAACTCTTGTGTACTGCTCAGTGTCTTCCTCTGTTTCCATCATTTTATGCTGACCTCCCCCTTATTGTATATTGCTTTTCCTTTTACCCAAGTTAATATGTGTCTGCACATATTAACCCAAGTTAATATGGGTTAGCGATTTTCCCTGCCTTCCCTTTCCAACCTTGGTAACCTTCAAAGAATGCTACCTGCAGGTTCATACATTCTATGTGGTGTTTCACAGATTTGTAGTTATTCTTTAACATTGCATAGTATTCCATTATATGTATGTACCATCGTTTGTTTATCCATTCATCCATTGATGTGCACCTAGGTTATTTCTTTTTTCTATTGTGAATAATGCTGCAGTGAACATGGTGTGCATATACCCGTTCATGTGATGACTTCTGTCTCTAGGATATATACCTAATAGATTGCTGGGTACTATGGTATTTTTGTTTCCAGTTTTTTAAGGAAATGCCATAATATTTTCCACAATAGTTGCACCATTTTACAATCCCACCAGCAGTGTATAGTATGAGGATTCCAGACCCTTCACATGCTCACTGGCATGCATTGTTTTGTTTCTTCGAACTTTGCTATTAATGCTGGGATGAGATGATCTCTCATTGTTATTTTGATTTGCCTCTTTCTAATCTCCACCAGCCACTCCTCTGAAGGAAGATTGGGCAATCTACTTCCGTAGTGATACTGCCGCGGCAACCCAAGGAGGGGTTGCTATGAGTTGGGTCCGGCTCGATGGCACATAAGAACAACAATGTCTAGTGATTGTGAGCATTTCTTCATGTGTTTGTTGGCTACCTGAATGTCTTCTTTGATGGATTTTCTGTTACTGGTCTCTGCCTACTTTTTAATTGGATTATTTTTCTTTTTGTTGTTTTAGAGTGATGTTTTCTATACATTTTAGAGATTAGTCTAAATTGTTATTACCATTTTTTTCCCCCATCTGTAGGTTCTCTTTTCTTCTTTTGGTGAAGTCTTTTGATACACATAAATGTTTAATTTTTAGGAGGTTCCAGTTGTCTAGTTTGTCTTCTGCTATTTATGTGTTTTTTAGTTATGTTTGATAGTGTATTTATGCCATGTATTCCAAATCAAACCAAACTCACTGCCATAGAGGCTGTCCCCACTCATAGTGACCCCGGCTTGGGTTTCTGAGGCGGTATCTCTATGGAAGTAGATTGCCTAATTTTCCTTCCCAGGAGTGGCTGGTGGTTTTGAACTGCCAGCCTTCTGGTTAGCAGTCAAATGCCTTAGGCACTACACCACCAGAATTTGCATCTATTTTTTCTTTTATAATCTTTATAATTTTAGGTTTTACATTTAAGTCTTTGATCCATCTAGGGTTAGTTTTTATATATGTTGAGAGATATGGAAACTGTTTTATTTTTCTGCAAAATAATATCCAGTTTTGTCAGCACCATTTGTTAAAGAGACTATCTCTTTCTCATTTAATTGGCTTCAGGCGTTTGTCAAAGATCAGCTATTCTTAGGAGGATAGATTTACTTCTGGGTTCTTGATTCAGTTCCATTGTTTTATGTCTCTGTCATTGTACCAATTGCAGGCTGTTGTGACTACTGTGTAGTAGGTTTTGAATGTGAGGTCTCCTACTTTGTTCTTCTTTAGTAGTGCTTTGCTTATTTGGGGTGTCTTTCCTTTTCATATTATGTTGGTGATTAGTTTTTTCACCTCTTTAAAGAATGATGATGGAGTCTGGATCAGGATTGCATTATATCTGTATTGGGTAGTATGAACATTTTCACAATGTTAAGTCTTCCTATCCATGACCATGGTATGTTCTTCCATTTATGTAGGTCTCTTTTGGTTTCTTGTAGTAATATTTTGTAGTTTCCGTTGTATAGGTCTTTTGTATCTCCGGTTAGATTTATTCCTAAGTACTTCATCTTTTGGGTGGCTATTGTAAATGGTATTGTTTTCATGATTTTTTTGTAGAGTTCTCTTTGTTAGTGTAGAGGAATCTTTGATCTTTGATTCTTGTATGTTGATCTAGTACTCTGCCACTTTGCTAAGTTTTATTAATTCTAGTAGTTTTCTTGTTGAGTCTCTGGGATTTTCTATATATAGGATCATATCATCTGCAAATTGAGATAGTTTTACTTCTTTTTTGTCAATTTCAGTGCCTTTTATTTCCCTTTCTTGCCTTATTGCTCTGGCTAGGATTTGCAGTACAATATTGAATAAGAATGGTGATAAAGGGCATCCTTGTCTGGTTCCTGTTTGCAAAGGGAATGCTCTGTCTTTCTCTGTTGAGAATAATACTGACTATTGGTTTTGTGTAGTTGTTGTTGTTGTTATGTGCTGTTGAGTCAGACCCAACTCACAGCAACCCCTCCTTGGGTTTCCGAGGCAGTATTGCTACGGAAGTAGATTGCCCAACTTTCCTTCTGAGGAGTGGCTGGTGGGTATATGCCCTTAATTATTTTGAGGATCTTTCATTCTATTCCTATTTTGCTGAGCATTTTTATTAAGATTGAGTGCTGGATGCCTTTTCTGCATGGATTGATATGACATTGTGATTCTTCTCCTTTATTTATGTGGTGGATTACATTGTTTTTCTAATGTTGAACTATCTTTTCATAGCTGTATGAATCTTGGCCATGATGTATACATTTTTATGTTTTTTTTTTTTTTTATATATTTTTGGTTTCTATTGGCTAGGATTTTGTTGAGAATTTTGTGTCTATGTTCATGAGGGAGATCGGTCAATAATTTTCTTCTTTAGTGGTGTCTTTGCCTAATTTTGATATCAGGGTTACGTTTGCTTCATAGAATGTCTTTGGGATTATTCCATCCTTTTCTACGTTCTGGAGTAGTTGGGCTACTATTGATGCCAGCTTTTCTCTGAATGTTTTGCAGATTCACCAGTGAAGCCATCTGGGCCAGAACTTTTTTCTGTTGGGAATTTTCTCTTATGACTTGTTCAATTTCTTCTTTTGTGATGAATCTGTTAAAATTTTCTACCTCAGATTGTGTTAGTTTGGGTAGGTAATATGTTTCTAGAAATTTCTCCATTTTTTCTAGGTTTTCAAATTTGTTGGAGTAGAGTTCTTCATTGTATTCAGTTTTTTTTCAATTGGTTGTGTTGTGACATCACCTGTTTCATTTCTTATTCTTATTTGCATCTTCTTCTTCATTTCTTTTGTTAAATCTGCCAGTAGTTTGTCAATTTTATTATTCTTTTCAAAGAACCAGAGAGCTCTGTTGGTATAGTGCCTAAGGCATTTGACTGCTAACCAGAAAGCTGGAGGTTCAAACCCACCAGCCATTCCTCGGAAAGAAGGTTAGGCAATCTACTTCCGTAGTGACAATGCCTTGGAAACCCAAGGAGGGGTTGCTATGAGTCAGATCTGACTCTATGGCAGTGGGTTTTTCTTTTTTTTTTTTCCCCCAAAGAACCAACTTCTAGTCTTGTTGATTCTTTCTATTGTTTTTCTGTTCCAAGTATTTCTGCCCAAATTTTTATTATTTCATTTCTTCTGGTGACTGTAGGATTTTTTTTAATCTTCTTTTCTAATTGTTGGAGGCATTGAATTAAGGTGTTAATTTTGGTTATTTCTTCTCTATTGATGTGTGTGTTTACTGCTATAAATTGACCTCTGAGTTCTGCTTTTGCTGTGTCCAAAACTTTTGGTATGCTGTATTTTCATTCTTGTTTGATTCAAGAATTCTTTTTTTAAATATCCTTTCTTATTTCTTCTATTACCTGGTAGTTTTAAATTATTTTTTTCTTTATTAAATGCATTTTATTGAAATGTAATTTATGTACAGTGAAATACACAGAACAAAAGTGACATGGGTCAATGCATTTTCTTTTTTTTTTGCAGTGTCCCCTCCCACTTCTGGCAACCAACAAAGAAAGTTTCCTTCTGTATATAAACCTTTCCTTGACACTCCACAACAATGAATTAATACTGTATTTGTCCTTCTGTGATTGACTTAAACTCAGCATAATGTCCTCCAAGTTTATCCATGTGTATGGTGTTCTGCAGACTGCATCATTCTTTAGCGCTGCATAGCATTCCATTGTGTGTATGTACCATAGTTTGGTCATCCACTCTTCCAATGATGGGCACGTAGGTTGTTTCCATCTTTTTGCTATTGTAAATAGTGCTGCAATGAACATAGTATGCATATATCCTGTCTTGGCTCTCACTTCTCTAGGATATATACCTAGTAATGGGATTGCTGGGTCAAATGGTATTTCCAATTCAAGCTTTCTAAGGATTCGCCATACTGCTTTCCACAGTAGTTGCATCACTTCACAGTCCCACCAGCAGTGTATGAGAGTATCAATCTCTCCACATCCCCACCAGCATTTGTTATTTTCTGTCTTGTTGAACCTTGCCATCAGTGCTGGGGTAAGATCAAAATGGGGTAGCTCATTTTTGTTTTGATTTGCATCTCTCTGATGGCCAGAGATCGTGAGCATCTCTTCATGTATTTGCTGGCCACCTGAATATCCTCCTTGGTGAAGTGTCTATTGATGTCTTCTGCCCATTTTTCAATTGGATTGTTAATCTCTTTGCTGTTGAGGCATTGGAGATTTGTATAAATCTTAGAGATATGTTCCTTGCCAGATATGTAATTATCAACAAGTTTGAATTTATTCTTTTTTTTAAAACACATTTTATTGAAATATAATTTATGTATAGTGAAATACACAAAACTAAAGTGACATGGGTCAATGCATTTTTTTCTTTTCAGTGTTCCCTCCCTTCCCTCCCACCCCTGGCAACCAACAAAGAAAGTTTCCTTCCATATAAAAACCTTTCCTTGGCCCTCCACAACAATCAACTAATACTATATTTGTCCTTCTGTGATTGACTTATTTCACTCGGCATAATGCCCTCATGTGCTTTTTCATTATGTCAATTTCCTTGTTCCATATAATTTTCTATGCTGAGCTCATTTTGTTTAT
>NW_006921818.1:3653458-3655966 GCF_000298275.1 Orycteropus afer afer | reverse complement strand
TATATATATATATATATATATATATATATTTAACTTTATCTTCCTGTTGTTGGTTTCTAATTTGATAGCATTGTGTGTGATCTGAGAAGATGTTTTGTAGCATTTTGAAGTTTTTAAATCTTTTGGGCTTGCTTTCTTGCCTAACATATGGTCTATTCTGGAGAATGCTCTATATGTACTGAAAAAGAATTTGTATTGTGCTGTTCTTGGGTGAAGTGTTCTGTATATGTCTATGAATTCTAATTGGTTGATTGTATTGTTTAGATCTTCTGTATCTTTGTTTATTTTCTTTCTAATTGTTTTGCCCTTCATCAACGTGATATATTAAAGTCTCTTACTATTATTGTTAGGAGCTCTGGTGGCGTAGTGCCTAAGGTATTTGTCTGCTAACCAGAAGGCTGGCTGTTCAAACCCACCAGCCACCAAGCTATCTCTCTTTTCAATTCTGTTAAATTTTTATTTATGTATTTTGGGGTTCTTGAGTATGTTCATATTTATTATGGTTATGTTCTCTTGCTCGATTGACCCTTTTATCATTATATAATATCATTCCTTGCCTCTTTTGCTGTTTTTTGCCTTAAAGTCTATTTTACCAGAAATTAATTTCTCCTTCCTCCCCTTTTGTGGTTGCCATTTGTTTGATATTTTTCCCCCCAGTCCATGATTTTTAACTAATTTTTTTCTTTGTGTCTAAGATGTGTCTGTTGAAGTCAACATATTGATGGATCATGTTTTCTCATCTGTTCTGCTACTCTCTGTCTTTTGACTGGTACATTTGATCTGTTTACATTTGGTATAATTATCAGTAGATATGAATTTACTGCTGTCATTTAACCTGTGTTTTTTATTTTTGTGGTGTTGATGGTTTCTTCATTCCATACATTTTTCTTTGATGAGTTTGTTTTGTTTACAAATTTTCTCAACATTTTCTTGGTTGCTGTTGTTTTAGTATTTACTGATGTCAGATGGATCTTAGCTGAAGACAAGGAATGCCAGAAAGATGTTTACTTAAGTTTTATTGACTGTGCAAAAGCATTTAACTGTGTGGATCATAACAAATTATGGATAACATTGAGAAGAGTGGAAATTCCAGAACACTTGATTGTACTCATGAGGAACCTGTACATAGATCAGGAGGCTGTTGTTTGAACAGAACAAGGGGATAATGCATGGCTTAAAATCAGGAAGGGGGTGCATCAGAGTTGTATTCTTTCACCATATTTATTCAGTGTGTATGCTGAGCATATAATTTGGTAAACTGGATTATATGAAGAAGCATGTGACATCAGGATTGGAGGAAGACTAATTAACAACCTACAATACACAGGTGACACAACTTTGCTTGCTGAAAGTGAGGATGACTTGAACCACTTACTGATGAAGATTAAAGATTACAGTCTGCAGTATGGATTAATCCTCAATATAAAGAAAACAGAAATCCTTGCAACCGGTCCAATAAACAGCTTCATGATGAATGGAGAAAAGATTGAAGTTGTGAAGGGCTTCATATAACTTGGTTCTATAATCAACACCAATGGAAGCAGTAGTCAAGACATCAGATGATGTATTGCATTGGGCAAATCTTCTGCAGAAGACCTCTTTCAAGTGATGAAGAACAAAGTGTCTCCTTGAAGACTAAGGTGTGCCTAACCCTAGTCATGGTATTTTCAATAACCTCTTATGTATGTGAGAGCTGGACAATGAATAAGGAAGAGTGAAGAAGAGTTGATGCTTTTGAGTTGTGGTGTTGGAGAAGAATGCCAAGAGTACCATGGTCTGCTAAAAGGACTAACAGATCTGTCCCGGAGGAAGTGCATCCAGAATGCTCCTTAGAAGTGTGAATGGCCAGACTTTGTCTCACCTACTTTGGTCATGTTGTCAGAAGGAACCATTCCCTAGAGAAGGATATCAAGCTTGGTAAAATAGAGGGTCAGAGAAGAAGGGAAAGACCCTCAATGAGATGGATTGACACAGTGGCTGCAATGATGGGCTCAGGTATAGCAAGGATCATGAGGTTGGCCAGGATTGAGCAATGTTTCATTCATGGAGATGACTTGATGGCACCTAACAACAGCAACAACAACAACATGATTTTCTTCCTTTTTATTTTGCTGAGAAGTTTTATTAATTTTATGTGAGATTTCCCTGTATTTTATTATTATCTCCCCAAATTTAAAATAGTCCATTTTATCTTGATATCATCTTGACTGTATGACCATTTGCAAGTTCTGTAACTTCACTGTTTATCCCCTCTTTTTTGCTTTGTAGTCGTCAGCCTTTACAAATTGAAGTCTCTTGTTCCTTATCTTGTAGGTTTATTTTATTTTTGGTACTTCTATTTCTGGGTTGATTTCCAGGTGATGATGTTGTGTGTCTTAATCTCAGGTTGTTATCTGGCATTGTTAGTTCTCTGTCCAAAGGATTCCCTTTAGTATCTCTTGTAAGATTGTTCTTCTTTTTTTTTTTTTTTTACAAATTCCCTTCTTTTTGTTTATCTGAAAGTACCTT
>NW_006921818.1:3651298-3653358 GCF_000298275.1 Orycteropus afer afer | reverse complement strand
TGTTGTGTGTCTTAATCTCAGGTTGTTATCTGGCATTGTTAGTTCTCTTATGTAGGCCCCTTTTCTACTTCAGAGTGTAGGGCTGCCTTTTTTTTTTTTTTTTTTTAACAAATTCCCTTCTTTTTGTTTATCTGAAAGTACCTTAGTTTCACCATTTTATTTGAGGGATGATTTTGCTGGATATGTAGTTCTTAAGGAACTCTGGTGGCATAATGGATAAGGCATGTGACTGCTAACCAGAAGGTTAGTGGTTCAAACTGACCATTCACTCCTCAGAAGGAAGACTGGTCAATCTACTTCAGTAAAGATTTACTGCCTCAGAAATCCAAAGGGGGTCACTATGAGTTGGAATTGACTTGATGGCAATGAGTTTGGTTTTGAGTTATATAATTCTTGGTTGGCATTTCTTTTTCTTTCAGGGTTTTATATATGTCATCTCATTGCCTTCTTGTTTGCATGGTTTCTGCCAAGAAATCAGAGGTTAGTCTTATTGGGTCTCCTTTGTAGGTAACTTTTTGTTTCTCATGAGTTTTTTAGGATTCTTTCTTTGTCTCTGGTTTTGGAGTTTGCTTATGAAAATTTGATTATGGTATGTGTTGGCAATTTTCTTTTGGGATGTACCCTATATGGGGTTTGTTGAGCTTCTTGAATGAATATTTTCTCATCTTTCATAATATTAGGGCAGTTTTCTTCCAACAAATCTTCAAAAATTTTCTTGGTGATTTATTTTGTCTCTTCTTATTCTAGAATTCCAATAACATGTAAATTATTCCTCTTGATGGTGTCCCACATATGTATTAGCCTTTCTTCTTCTTCTTTTTTTTTTTCTGCTCCTCTAACAGATTAGTATTAAGAGATTTGTCTTCAATTTCACTAATTCTGCCTTCCACTGATTTAATTCTACTCCTTAGCCCTCCAATGTGTTATCTATTTCTAAAATTTTAGTATTAATCTTTTGGATTTCTATTTGATGTTATTGTATGGTTTCTAATTTTCCATTTACTTTGTCAATATATTTTTGTGTTGTTTTCCTGAATTCTAGAGTTTTGTCTGTGTTTTTCTTGATTTTGTCTTTGTTTTCCTTGGTCTCTTTCTTAATTGGTTGTAGGGACCTAAGGATATTTCTTCTGAGTTCCTTATCAGGTTGTTCCAATTGCATGTCTTCCTTGGAAGATATTCTGTTCCTCTATTTTGGTCACTTGCTTGAGACATCTTGTCCTTTCTTTCTTTCTTTCTTTCTTTCTTTTTTTTAAATATCTGTGTGTGTAACTTGAAGTTGTCCGAGACATTGTGATGTTATTGTATTAATTTGTTGATTGTAAGTTGGTTTGATTCATTCAGTTTTGTTTTATTTTGTTTAATACATGTGGGCAAGGGTGCTGGTATGCTATTCAAGTTGATAGTTTGGCAACATTGCAGTGCTTACCGCCTGTCTCTGAGTAGATTTTGTAGTGGGTGGGAGTATAGATACAAGTCCCTGATAGTTGGCCATGTGGAGCAGCTGAGGGTAGACTGGGAAGGTGTTGGCCTCCATCTGTCATTGATTCAGTGATATTATACAGTAGGTGGTGGCCCCTGTCCAGAGAGTGGGGCAGCAAGCGTAGTAGGTATGGCTGGGTATGGTTACTGGCTTCCCACTGTTCAGGAAAAAGAAAAATAAAGGGGCAAGGAGGAGGAAAAAATAAAGAAAAAAAAGGGGGGTACAAAGATTAAAGACCTGAGAAGAGGGGGGAAAAAAAAGAGAGAAAGAAAAGAACAGCACAGTACTGGTGCAAGAAGTAGTTACCAAACACGACTGAGATGACAATGTGATGCTTGTTTCCTGTGAAGGCACACTACTGAACATGGAAGGCCAGGACTGGCACTATTGAACACAGAAGTGAAAGGCCAGGACTGGCACTATTGAACACAGAAGTGACCATGGGCAGGGTACTCATTCTGTGGGATCCAAAAAAAAAAAAAAAGAAGAAGAAGAAAGGGAAGAGGAAGGCATAAAAAAGAAACAAAATAAAGGAAAAAACAAGGGGAGAGGAGGGACATGGAAGAACTAAGAAGAATGA
>NW_006921818.1:3644941-3651198 GCF_000298275.1 Orycteropus afer afer | reverse complement strand
ACTGGCACTATTGAACACAGAAGTGAAAGGCCAGTTCTGGCACTATTGAACACAAAAGTAACAATGAGCAGAAAACTGAATATGTGGAATAAAAAAAAAAAAAAAAAAAAGAAGAAGAAAGGGAAGAGGAAGGCATAAAAAAGAAACAAAATAAAGGAAAAAACAAGGGGAGAGGAGGGACATGGAAGAACTAAGAAGAATGAAAAATAGGTAATTAAAAAGAAAAAAAGTGACACAGTACTGGCGTAAACATTAGCCACCAAACATGGCTGTAGTGGAAAAGTGGAACTCACACCACAGGAGTGCTCAATGTCTTCTGCAGAGGAGCGGGAGCAGGTGAGGGGCAGGCACCCACTCTGCAATATCAGAAAAAAAAGGGTAAAGAGGGAAGAAGTAAGAAGAAAGAAAAAGAGGAAAAAAGCAGCACGGTACTGGTGAAGGCTTTAGCTGCCAACCATGGCTGTGGTTGAAAGCAGCACTTGTTTTATAGTAGTGTACATTGCTGACCTGGGAGGGGCAGAGGTAGGTGCTTCTGACCATAGAAACAGTGGGTGGCTGAGCACCCACTGGATGGGATCAAAATAAAAAATGTGAAAGGGAAGAGGAAGATAGCAAAGAATAGAAATAAAGAAATTTAAGAAGGAAAGGAAAGAGGGAAGAACTAAGAAGAAAGATAAAGAAAAAAATAAAGTGGCACAGCACTGGCAGTGGGGGGAGGGTTTGACTGACAGCTGCAGGGTGGATTGGGGTGGGAGTGCCATGTCTCTGGTCACCAGGAGGTTGTGCAGGGTAAGGAGAGAGATCACACCTCTCTGGCTGCTGATCACTGGTGTGGGTGCAAGTGCAGTCCTGGCTGAGTGGAGCTGGTTATCTAGTTCCTGCCCCCACTGGAACACACTTGCAGTACTTGAAAACAGCTGTGCTGTGCCAGTTGGCAGTTTATCACTCGGTGTGTCTCCTTCACTGTTTTCTTTCAGTCTCTAATCAGTATTTTATTTACTTCTTTATCTTTTCCTTTGAATTGGATATAGTCTTTATGGAAGTAGACCCCTAGGCCTTTCTTCCATGATGCCTTTGGTGGGTTTGAACTGCCAACCTTTAGTCTAGTCTCAAACTCAGTGCTGTCCAGTCATTTCCAACTCATAGCGACCCCTTCTTGGGTTTCCAAGGTCATATCTCTACGGAAATAGATTGCCCAATCTTCCTTCAGAGGAGGGGCTGGTGGGTTTGAACTGCCAGCCTTCTGGTTAGCAATCAAATGCCTTAGGCACCACACCACCAGACCTCCATTTGTGCCACCCAGCGACCTCCAGCTTGACTGATAACATCTTCAAAGACACTGTTTTCAAACAAAGTTATGTTCATGGTTATGACTGGGACTTAAACATATCTTTTTGCAAGACACATTTCCATCCATAGCTATTGAATTTAACTTTTTTTTTTTTTCATTTTTCATTTGGCTACTAGACATTTAAAATAAAGTATGTGGTGCTCACCATGTTTCTGTTGAACAGTGCTGATCCAGAATGTTTTTGGATAGGTATGTCTGAAAATGAGAAGAATGAGAATTCCAGAACACTTCATTGTGCTCATGAGGAACTTGTACATAGACCAGGAGGCTGTCATTCGAACAGAACAAGGGGACACTGCATGGTTTAAAATCAGGAAGGGAGTGCATCAGGGTTGTCTCCTTTCACCATACTTATTCAATCTGTATGCTGAGCAAATAATCCAAGAAGCTGGGCTATAAGAAGAACGTGGCATCAGGATTGGAGGAAGAGTCATTAACAACCTACTTATGCAGATGACACAACTTTGCTCATTGAAAGTGAGGATGACTTGTGACACTTACTGATGAAGACTGAAGACTACAGTCTGCAGTATGAATTACACCTCAATATAAAGAAAACAAAAATCCTCACAACAGGACGAATAAGCAGTGTCATGATAAATGGAGAAAAAATTGAAGTCGTCAAAGACTTCATATTACTTGGTTCTACAATCAACACCAATGGAGGCAACAGTCAAGCTATCAGACATCATATAGTATTGGGCAAATCTGCTGCAAAAGACCTCTTTCAAGTGCTGAAGAGCAAAGATGTTTCCTTGAAGATTAAGGTGGTATTTTCAATTGCCTCAGATGCATGTGAGAGCTGGACAATGAAAAAGGAAGACTAAATTGATGCTTCTGAGTTGTGGTATTGGTGAAGAATGCTGAAAGTACCATGGACTGCTAAAAGAACTAACACATCTGTCCTGGAAGAAGTGCAGCCAGAATGCTTCTTGGAAAGGAGAATGGCAAACTTTGTCTCACCTACTTTGGTCATGTTGTAAGAAGGGACCATTCCCTGGAGAAGGATATCATGCTTGGCAAAGTGGAGGGGCAATGAAAAGGGGGAAGGCCCTGTGTCAGAGATGACTTGATGGCACCTAACAACAGCAATGTCTGAGTCAGGCCTACTTGTAGGCTGTGCTGCCTGTCATCTACCCCAGTCTCCTCATCTGAGGACTCAGCCTTTTGAGACCCAGTCACATTCTAGGTTTAGGCTCTGAACTATGGGATCCAAAAGGTAATATGAATGCAGCCAACAGATCCAGGGTTGCTCTCTGCTTTCCACATACAAGCCCTGCATCATTGGGCTTTAAGCATCTTGAGAGGCATTAGTTGAATGTAAAAGTCCTTTGCAAGTCCAAAAGTACTCTTCAGACTACTCAAGGGTTCTTATTTTAATTGGAATTGTTTCCTTATTATTGTCTACTCTTGCCAATAGATGGCACTAATAATTTTCATATTTGCTTTTTCAGCTGTCACCCTTCTGTGCCCTTCTGTAGTTTCCAGCAGTAGGTGCCACTATCAGTTCCTGACCCTCTTTACCTCTAAAACCCTAACAACTCAGTGTTTTGGCTGAAAACTTTTTTTTTTTTTTGACAAAGTGAAACTTTAAGCAGCAGTTTAGCTCCAGTGGATATACCTCTGCGTCTCATAAAGGAGTGCATTTTCTGAACCACACTTTCAGGGAGCTGGGGAAGGTGGATCTTCCTTCTTTGGAGCAAGTTCTCTTTAGTTTGGCCAATCATCTAGTAGAAGAAACAACTGGACTCTAGAACAAAAGAGTGAACATAGTTTCAGGTAAGGTCCAGTGCAGTGCAGAATAGCAATGTCAGTGCCTGTCCTTAGGACTTGTGGTCTGGATGGAGAGGCAGGGCAGATTCCCAGAAAGATGCTGTATTGTTCCCTCTGGCTATCAAGGGCTGGGTAAATGTGGGAGTGGGACAGTGATGGTTCAGTAGTAGAATTCTCACCTTACGTGTGGAAGACCCAGATTTGATTCCTGGCCAGTATACCTCAACCACAGCCACCACCCATCTGTCAGGAGAGACTAGTGTGTTGCTATGATGCTGAATAGGTTTCAATGAAGCTTCCAGATTAGGAAGAAAGGCCCTGTGATCTATGTTTGCAAAAAATCAGCCAGTGGAAACCTTATGGGTCAATGGTCAATCCTCACTGATCATGCATAACTGATGGTATAGGACCAGGCAGTGCTTTGTTCCACTGTGCATGGGATTATCATGAATCGTAGGCTGACTTGATGGTATAGCTAATAACAACAAATGCTGAAGGAGTGAAGTCTGATTTGCTGAGGGAGTTCCCTCTCCTTAATCATAAATTCCAAGAAAAGAAGAGAGTTTTATATTTGAAATTGACCATAATGCTGATGGGTGAGTTTTCCACATTTTATTTAATTAAAATGGAATGAGTTTGAAAAGGAAGATTCTGACATATTATTTTCCATGGTATATTTGGTTTAAAATAAAGGAGTAGAAAAAAATATGTGAAATCTGCAAAGGTTTCTAAAATAGGGGCAGATTTGTTTGTGGACATGTGGGTCAACATCCTTAATAGTGATCTATGTAGACATGCGCTATTCTGTCTGCCTGGAACCCTGCCCTGTGGTGGGTGGCTGGTTTATCCATTATTTCCTCTGTGAAGGTTTCCTGTCATGGATTGAATTGCAGCCCCCAAAATATATGTTGGAATCCTAACCCTTATTCCTGTGGATGTAATCCTGTTTGGAAATAGTGTTTTCTTTGTTATGTTAATTAGATCACACCTGAATAGGGTGGGTTCAGGTGTCTTGGTGTGGCGGTTAAGGGCTCGGCTGCTAACCGAAAGGTCAGCAGTTTGAACCCATCAGCTGCTCCACTGTACAAAGATGTGGCAGTCTGCTTCCATGAAGATTTACAGCCTTGAAAACCCAATGGGGCAGTTCTACTCTGTCCTGTAGGGTCGCTGTGAGTCAAAATTGACTTAATGGCACTGGATGTAAGGGTGGGTTTTAGATCTAATCACTTATGAGTTATAAAAAGAGTAGATTAGACACAGAGGCTGGCATGTCCCGGGAAGACAGATGGCATGTGAGGATCACCAAGAACCGAGGGACACCAAGCATGACCAACAAGGAAGCAATCCACATGACTTAGATGCTGGTTAGCTTCCAGAAATGTGAGAACATACATTTCTTTTAGGAGCTCTGGTGGTGTAGTGCCTAAAGCATTTGACTGCTAACCAGAAGGCTGGCAGTCCAAACCCACCAGCCACTCTTTGGAAGGAAGGTTGGATAATCTACTTCCATAGTGATACTGCCTTGGAAACCTAAGGAGGGGTCACTATGAGTCGGGTCTGACTCGATGGCACATTATAACAACAACATGTTTCTTTTATTTTAAGCTGTCCTCTTGTGGTATGTGTGTTGTAGCCACACTAGGAAACTAAAACACATCCCAAGCTCAGAGTTGCTCCTCTGCTGTCCTTTTAGGATCCTTGGGGAAGTGTCTGTTGAAGCTCTGGCCACTCCTTCCCCTCTGAGTGCAGGTCCTAAAAAGGCTGAGCCATGATCTCTTGGTCCTTGCATGTCCAGCTCCTAGCACGACGTCTGGCACATGGCAGGTGCTCACAGTGGTTGTTGGAACACTGTGGGCCACTGGGGTGTGTCAGCCAGACAGGACTTGTGAAAATCAAATTTTAATGTGCTCAGCTTGGAAAGACCAGTGGGAGACTAGTGAACTTGTAGGTACCTTGGCTGAAGCAGGCATAGCATGAAGTGTGTGCTAATTGCTTCAAAAATTAAATACAGCTTTTCTCATAGCCGTGTAAATATAGAGCCACATGCAACCAAATGCACTGCCTTCAAGTCGATTTCAACTCATAGAGACCCTTTAGGACAGAGTAGAACTGCCCCATTGGGTTTCCAAGGCTGTAAATCTTTAAGGAAGCAGGCTACCTCATCTTTCTCCTGCAGAGTGGCTAGTGGGTTTGAACTTCTGACGTTTTGGTTAGCAGCTGATTGCACTAACCACTTCACAACCAGAGCTCTTAGATACAGAGCCAGCATCTTAAAATTCACTTTAAGTACCCCTCCCTTTTTCCCTTTTTTTTTTGGTGGCCTATTTGCTTTTGTCCCATTCTATTGCTTTTTTACATTCTTCCCCAACAGTATCTCATGGATAATTCCATGCATAAGAATCAGCATAAATCTAATCCCCAAAACAGGGAGATTGATCCAGTCCTCACCTTCCCACTTCTCCACCATATCTGACCATAGCTGCTCACCTGGTACACTCTCTCTCTGCCGCTAACCACCCGGCTCTAAGTCAGAGCTCATAAGTCCTTTAGACTGCCAAATAAGCAGATGCCAGCCACAAGTTTGCCAGTCCACTTAACATCCCCATTTTTACCTGCTGGTTGCCCTTTCTCCTTTGGGTTTGATAATTCACTGGAAAAACTCACAGAACACACAGAGAGTACTATACTTTTGATTATATAGATTTATTATAGCAAAAGGATATAAATTGGGATCATCATAAGGAAGAATTGCACAGTGAGGTCTGAGACAGTCTCCAGTGCAAAGCTTCCATGTCCTAAAGGCCATGCCACCATCTCAGATGCTTTCATCAACTAAAAAGCTCTGAGCCTTAATACTCCAAGCCTTTATTAGCCAGTCCTGCACGGTAGGCTAAATTATGTCTCCTGAGACTAGTTGACATCAGCCTTCCAGGTCAGTCTTCTGATCTCAGCTCCTATTTGCCATCACAAATCCTCAGAAATTCCCAGACCAAAGCACCCCAGTTATTCCAAGGATTATTTGTCAGGAACTAAGAACACGCTCAGCATTTCTCAAGCAGAAAGAACTGAGGGAAAAAAAAAATAAGCCTCAAGTTGCAATATTGAAAGATTCTATGGGCAAAATATTGGGTGA
>NW_006921818.1:3624963-3643151 GCF_000298275.1 Orycteropus afer afer | reverse complement strand
TTTCATTGGGTACTTAGATATTTATTATTGCTATGTCCTCTTGTTCAGTCAATCTTTTTATCATTATATAGTGTCCTTCCTTGTCTCTTATGGTGGTTTTTGTCTTAAAGTCAATTTGATCAGAAATTAATATTGCCACTCCTGCTCTTTTATGGTTGCCATTTGCTTGCTATATGTTTTTCCAACCTTTGATTTTTAGTCTATTTTTGTCTTTGTCTCTAAAGTGTGTCTCTTGTAGACAGTATATTGATGGGTTATGTTTTCTTAACTAGTCTGCAACTCTCTGTGTCTTGAGTGGTTTATTTAATCCATTGACATTCAGTGCAATTATCAACAAGTATGAATTTGTTGCTGTCATTTTGTTACATGCTTTTTTGTGCTGTTGCTGATTTTTTTTGTTCCATATAATTTCTGTGCTGAGCTTGTTTTGTTTATGAATCATGTTATCACTTTCTTTGTTGCTATTGTTTTAGTATTTGCTAAATATTTGTGCTGGTCCTCTTTTTAATTTTTACGTGAAGTTTTATCATTTTTCTTTGAGGTTACCCTGTGATTTATATTTTTCTTTGAGGTTACCCTGTGATTTATAATTTTCTTCCCAAGTTTAGAACAGTCCTCTCTATCTTGCAGTTGTCTTGACTTCCCTACCATTTAGAAGTTCTGTAACTACACAATTTTATCCCTATTTTTGTTTTGTAGTTGTCCTCATTTGTCAATTGATGTCTCTGGTTCCCTATTTATAATCTCATAGGCTTATTTACTTTGGGTACTTCCATAACTGAGTTGGTTTCTGGGTTATGTCATCATATGCATTAATGGTTGGTTTGCTGTTTTTGGTTCTTTGTCCAAAGGACTCCCTTTAGTATCTTTTGTAAGGTTGGTCTAGTTTAACAAATTCACTTAACTTCTACTTATCAGGAAATGTCCTAATTTCACCATGATATTTAAGGCACAATTTTGCTGGGTGTATAATTCTTGGTTGGAAATTTTTTTCTTTCAGGGTTTTATATATACTATCCCATTGTCTTTTTGCCTGAATGGTTTCTGCTGAGAAATCCGAGCTTAGTCTTACTGGTTGCCCCTTGTAGATAACTTTTCATTTTTCCTGTGCTGCTTTTAGGATTCTTTCTTTGTTTTTGGTTTGGTGAGTTTGATGATCATATGTCTTGGTGATTTTCTTTTGGGGTCTACCCTGTTTGGGATTCATGATTTCTTCAATGGATATATTCTCATCTTTTATCATATCAGGAAAATTCTCCTCCAACAAAACTTTGACAATTTTCTCTGTGGTTTTATTTGTCTCTTCCTGTGCTGAAATTCTGATTACACACAGAATTTTTTTTGATGGTGCCCTACATGAATCTTAGGCTTTCTTCATTTTGTTTTGATCTTTTTTCTGATTGATCCCTTTTCAAAGAAGTATTAAGGTATTTGTCTTCAGTCTCATTAATTCTGTCTTCCATTGATTCAGTTCTACTCATTTGCTTGTTCAATGTGTTATCTATTTCTGAAAATTTAGTATTAATCTTCTGCATTTCTATCTGCAGATTTTGCATCATTTCTATTTTTTCATTTATTTTGCCATTTTTGCCCTTCTATTATCTTTCATATTGTTCTAGGGTTTTGTTTGTGTTTTCCTTAATTTTGTCAGTGTTTTCCTTGATCTCAATCCATTGAAGGTACCTAACTATAATTCTTTTGAATTCCTTATCAGGGAGTTCCAATGCTGCTTCTTCCTCACGGATGTGTTCTGGGTCTGTATCCTTGTCCCTTGTTTCTTCTGCTTTATCTTGCTTCTTTTTGTGGCCTGTGATGCTCTGTTGTCTCCAAGACATTGTGACATTTTTGTGTTTATATTTAATTGGTGATTGTATGTTGGAGTGACTTGCCCAAGATGTTCATTTTCTTTCTTTTGTTTGGATGTTATCTATGTAAGCAGGATACTCTACTCCTCTATTCACTAGTTGGCAGCACTTATACACTCAACACCTGTTTCCTTTCCCATTGTCAGCCTCCCATATGTTGCTACTGTCCTGGTCAAATGGAGACTATTCTTGTCCCTGGAATCTGAATGAGAATGCTGTCACTTTAATATCTAAAATGGCTGCAGCTTATAAACACTTAAAATGGCTGCACCCTTGGTCATTTTAAATATCCAAAATGGCTGTAGTTTGTAAACATTCAAAATGGCTGCACCCCTGGTCACTTTAAATATCCAAAATGGCCACCTCTTGTAAACAATGAAAATGGCTGCACTCTCCAGACAGCCGAAAGTCCACATCTCAGGTTATCGTCCTCTTTGATGTTTCCTTTCCTAGTCATCAGCCACTAGTGCAGTCATCCTTGCAGCTCTGGGCAACCAGGGCTTATCTTCAGGTCAACTCTCAGGTTCCAATACCACTTGGAAATATTCAGGCTGTTGGTGCCATCAGAGTAGCTGACAGTCTGCAGCTCCATCCATCTCTGTACTCACTGTTTTCATTCAGGTTTTTCCACTAGTGCATAATGTACTTCTGTATACTTCCTTTCAAACCTCAGGGCTCCAGTATTATCTTCTGTATCTCTTTCAACTGGTTTCTCTTTTCTTTGTTGAAGGTCTGTGTAGCCTGTCTGCCTATTCCACCATCTTACCAGAAGAACAGGATTGATCTTGAAATGTTCTTTTGACAATGAATGAATGCTATTCCTCTTTAATTCATCACTCCCTGAATAGCAGACTATATAATTGTCTAACTCAAAATGGCCAATACCAGTGCATTTCATCTTATTAATGCCTAGAATATTGATCTTTATGAGTTCCATTTAATTTTTGATGACTTCCAATTTTCCTTGATTTATACTCCATACATTCCACATTCTGACTATTAATGGATGTTTGCAGCTGTTTCTTCTCATTTTGAGTTGTTCCACATAAGCAAATGAAAGTCTGGAAAGCTTTACTCCATCCATGTCATTAAGGTCACCTCAACTTTGAGGAGACTTCTCTTCCCCAATCATATCTTGAGTGTCTTCCAACCTGAGGTGCTCATCTTCTGGTACTGTATCACACAGTATTTCACTGCTGATTGTAAGGTTTTTAGTGGCCAGTTTTTTTTTTTTTTTCCCCAGAACTGGACCTGGCCATGTCCTTCTTCCTAATCTGTCTTAGTCTGGAAGATTCATTGAAACATGTCCACCATGGATATTTGAAATACTGGTGGCATAGCTTCTTTTATGAAAGGAGCATGCAATTCACCACAGTACAAACTGACAGACAGGTGGTGGCACCTTACTTTAGGTAAAGCTAAATTCTCTACCCCACAATTACTATGTAATATTTTCTGTTCTTATGCATAGCTAGGCTTAGTGCTACAGTTCAGATGTTGGAGTTTATGACATCTATTCCTTGAATAAACCTTATTTCTGCTTTTCAATGGAGTATCAACACAAATATTGTGAGCCAGTGCTGTCTTCATAAATTTAGGATATTTGAGCTGGGCTCTTAGGTCTCTTGGGGGGTCTTTCACAGCATTTCTTTGCCTTAGCCATCCTTTTACTTAATTCTTTATTTTGTGACCAGAAATAGAACACTGAATTTACCACATACTTATGGCTGTGATGTTCACGCACTTCCAGATGCAGACTTCAGCTTCGTTTTTCCATCAAATATCCTTGCAGTTCTTGGAAGCAACCTTTGTGAGGTTTGAGTTGTCTTTCTTTTTATTATAGGCTTTATTTGGGACACATTTCTTAAACACTCAGCATGGACTGTTTCTCATTTCAGGGATTCAAAGATAAAGCAGGTGTTGATCTTGCCTCTCACTGGCACTGGGCTCTTCCTCTAAAGTCCAAAGTGAACTTTAAAAAATGCTAGGTATTTTTGTCCATGTCATGAGCGCCACCTGTGTTGTTATATTATGACTGTGCCTCAGCTAGACCTGACCCTGCTTGGCTGCCATTCAGATCATAAGAGAAGAAATTCAAGGGTGGCTGCAGCCTAGTTTCCGCCCCAAATGCCTGCCTCTTATCTTGGTGAATATGCTGGGTGTTGTTGTTGTTGCTGTTAGTTGCTGTTGAGCTGCCCCCTACTTACAGTGACCAATGCAAAATGGGGTTGTTTTGGAGATATATCAATACCTTTCTTCCTAGTCCATCCTAGTATAGAAACTCTGTTGAAATCTGTTCAGTATCACAGCAACATCCAAGCCTCCACTGACAGACTGTGGTGGCTGTGCATAGAGTGATTGGTTGGTAATCAAACTCAGGTGTCCCACAAGGAAGGTGAGAATTCTATCACTGAATTGCCTGAAACACGAGCAACCGGCTCCTCCTTGTTTTCTTTTATCAGAGTCTGATTTTGACACTTGCCTTGGTGTGTCAACCTAAAGATACCTCTAGACTTTAGCAATAACTCCCAGCATGTCTCTTTAGGAGGGGAAGTGGGAGTGTGGCTAGCTCAATCTTTCCTCAAGAGTTCACCTGCCAGGTAGGGATGGGTTAGGCGTAGGCTATACCACAATAAGGACTAGGGAGGGGAAGGAAGCAGATAGGAGTGGGGCTGGCTGTTATCTAGGACCCTCCAAAGGGCCTGAGAAGATCTCAGTAGGTCAAGGTTCTCTGTGGACCAAGGATGGAGTGAAGGGAATGCCCTGGACCCTGGAGGTGGTTGTTGGTGGAGTCATATCATGTCATGCCATGGGTATTATAGTACCTCTTCTCCATAGCTTTTTCCTCTCTCCCTCTTGACATTGATTTTTTGTGCCTGTCTCCTTCCCTATACCCTCCCATGGTGTTCTTCCCTTTGCATTCACAGTTGTTGAGGCTTTCAAAGGGAGTAAGCAGGGCTCTGGTGCCAGTTTCAGCAAAAGCTGTGGAATCATAAAATGAGAGTGCTGTTGGGGTCCCTGGGTGGTGAAGATGGTTAACATGTTCTGCTGCTAACTGAAACATTGGAGATTCAAGTCCACCCAGAAACATGTTGGAAAAAAACTTGGTGATCTATTTCTGTAAAATGAGCCATTGAAAATGCTATGGTGCACAGTTCTACTCTGACATGCATGGGGTCACCATCAGTTGGAGTTGACTTGGTGCACCTAGTGGCAAATGGTCAGAGATCTGAGGGGCTATGTTACCCCAAATCTTGCCTACCCCCAATCCTAAGTGACAACCTGGGCTTATACTGAGTTTCTGCTCTTGGTGGGTGCATTGAACAGATGAGGTTGCTGATCGTTCAAAAGAACCATCAGCTGGGAGGCCTGCTCCTGAAAAACTGCTCAGGAAAAGGACATGTAGTAGCTTTGAGGACACTGCATTCTGTCTGGGGATTCAGTGGCATTCCCAACATTCATGTGTCAAATGGTCAGTAGCGGCTGTATGAAGAGATTTCTGATGGTTGTGGATACAACCTAGGGCCCAAAGTGATTTTGAGGTGCTATAGTTTGAAAACCTCTCCTGAATGGCCCCTTACATGTAGCACTAGGCTGATAGAAGGTGTTTGTATAAGTTGAGGCAACTCGTGACTGAGCCCAAGTTCAAAGTCCTGATACCTGCCAGCCAACCCTTTGTGTCCCCACCTCTTTCCTAGATTCAGAGATTTCAAGATCCTTTTCATCCTCTCCATTTGGTCTTCCTTTCTGGTCACCTTGCAGGCCTCTTCTGCCGTCCAGCCCTGAATAAGATTCTTGAATGTGGTTGTCACTTGGCTTCTGTGGGTGGATGATCTGGGGTTGACCCCATACACCATCTCCGCCTCTCCCAATTCTCTTCTCCTCTTCTCTGTTCTGTTGTTGGATCTGACAGTTTAGAAAACAGGTGCCACTGCCTGGAAGATAGAGAGGAGAAATAGTGTGGAGGATGAGAGAGAAGGAATAAACCAAAAGGATGATTAGTAAAGGTTATTCCAACAGCACAAGACTGGCGTTTTCTTCTTGCATTTTCTGGTTCCCTTTTAGGTGATGAAGTGTAAACCACTGTTAAATACCTTCAGTGGACATAAGGGAACCAAGTTAAAGTTGCAGAGGCTTGGGGAGGAGGAGTTGGCATAATTTCAAAGGTGTCTCATTGTAGGTGTCCAATTAAAGATGTACAAGGTGTGTGTGTGTGTGTCCATGTATGTGTGTGTGAGGGAATGTCTAAGCAGTGCTGAGTACATAGCAGACACCTGGATTGTGGCTAATTGTCTTAGAGCAAAAGTGGTTTTTGAGGATGTCACTAGGGATGTTGCCATACAGTTTTAGGTGCTAGCAGTTAAGGAATAAAACAGTAAGTTTAGTGAGGGTGGTGGTGGTGGGAGTGGTTATTTAGGATTTTAAGAATACAAACCAAACCAGTTGCCTTCAAGTCAATTCTAACTCATGATGATTCCATGTATGCAGATGTGATGAGCCCCGAATGTAAAATGAAAGTAAATTAATGCAAGGTTGTAGCTCTCAACAAATAATCACTTACGGTGTTTTTTATAAACTTTAATTATATGGCAATTAGGATAGAGAAAAAAAAGTGAAATTCCATCTTGGACTAGTTCCCCCTAAAAAGGTCCTTGTCCCTGGAAAGACAAAGAAACTTGTATGCCTGCATAGCCCATTGGTACACTGTAGGTGAAGGGAACAAAGGGACAAAGGGCTCTGGAGTTTATACACCTTGTACCTTAGACTAGAGGGATTTATATGCTGGGATGCATAGGAAGAGGGGGAAGGGAGGAAGAGGAGGTGCCCCTTGACACGGCTTGGGCTCAGTGTGTGTGATAGTCTTGTGGTCAGCCTTGCTGGCATCAAAGAAAGAACATTTCCTCCCTTTATAGAATCTAAGATTAGATCTTGCCAGCATGCAATTTTATAGTTAATTATATCCCTTACCACTAAGGCACTAGAGGAAGAAGTCTATTTCCCCTAGGGTACATTCTTTCAGTAAAATTTCAGTGTAAAATCATGCAGTTGCTTGTTGTTGTTGTTAAGTGTGGTCAGGTTGGCTCCAATTCATAGCAACTTATGTACAACAGAACAAAACACTACCCAGTCCTACATTATCCTCATAATCCTTCCTATGCTTGAGCCCATCATTGCAGCCACTGGGTCAACACATCTTGTTGAGAGTCTTCCCTTTTTTTGCTGACTCTCCACTTTACCAAGCATGCTATCCTTCTCCAGGGAATGGTCCCTTCTAACAACATTACCGAAGTAGATGAGACAATGTCTGGCCATTCTGACTTCTAAGGAGTATTGTGGCTGCACTTCTTCCAGGACAGATTTGTGAGTTCTTCTGGCAGTCCATGGTACTTTCAGTATTCTTTGCCAACACCCTAATTCAAAGGCATCAGCTCTTCTTTGGTGTTCCTTATTTATTGTCCAGCTTTCACATGCATATGAGAAAAACAAAACAAAACAAAACAAAAACTCACTGCAATTGAGTTGATTCCATTGAGTTGAATAATTAAAGTTTTAAGTACCTATGATTCTGACTCATAGCAACTGCCATTGGATTTCCAAAGTGGTAAATCATTACAGAAGTAGATGCCCCATGTTCCTTCCACAGAGCAACTGGTGGGTTTGAACTGCCAACCTACTGGTTAGCAGTCAAATGCCTTATCCACTATGCCACCAGACCTCCATATGCATATGAGGTGATTGAAAATACCATAGTTTGGGTCAGGTGCACCTTAGTCTTCAGTGAGATCTTTCCTCCTTAACAACTTAAAGAGGTCTTTTGTGGCAGATTTGCCCAGTGCAATGTTGTTGTTAGGTGCCGCCAGATCAGTTCTGACTCATAGCGATCCTATGTACAGCAGAATGAAGCACTTCCTGGCCTTTGCCATGCTCACAGTCCCTGCTATTCTTGAGCCCATCATTGCGACACTATTTCAATCCATCTCATTGAGGGTCTTTCCCTTCTTTGCTAACATTTACTGAAGACTGTAGTCTTTGATCTTCATCAGTCAGTGCTTCAAGTCATCTTCACTTATAGCAAGCAAGGTTGTGTCATCTGCATGTTGCAGGCTGTTAATAGTTCTTCTTCCAATCTTGATGCCACATTCTTTTCCATATAGTCCAGCTTCTTGGATTATTTGCTCAGCATACAGATTGAATGTTATTGTTGTTAGGTTGAGTTGACTCCAACTCACAGTGACCCTTTGTACAACAGAACAAAACACTGCCCAGTTGTGTGCCATCCTCAAAATCCTTACTATACTTGAACTCATCATTGTAGCCACTGTGTCAATCCATCTTGTTGAGGGTCTTCACTTTTTTCACTGAACTTTACTTTACCAAGCATGATATCCTTTTGCAGGGAATGGTCCCTTCTGGCAACATGACTAAAGTAGGTGAGATGAAGTCTGGCCATTCTCATTTCCAAGGGGCATTCTGGCTGCACTTCTTTCAGGATAGATTTGTTTGTTCTTCTTGAATCCAATGGTATTTTCAGTATTCTTTTGCCAACACCATAATTCAAAGACATAAACTCTTCTTTGGTCTTCCCTATTCATTGTACAGCTTTCACATGCATCTGGTGATTGAAAATACCACGGCTTGGGTTAAGTGCACTTTATTCTTCAAAGTGATATCTTTGCTCTTCAGCACTTTAAAGAGGTCTTTTGCAGCAGATTTGGCTAGTGCAAGATGATGGCTGATTTCTTGATTACTGCTTCTGGGGGTATTGATAGTAGATCCAAGTAAAATGAAATCCCTGACAACTTCAATCTTTTCTCCATTTATCATGAGGTTGCTTATTGGTCCAGTTGTGAGGACTTTTGTTTTCTTTATGTTGAGGTGTAATCCATGCTTCAGACTGTAGTCTTTGATTTTCACAGTAACTGCTTCAAGTCATCTTGAATTTTCAGCAAGTAAGGTTGTCATCTGCATATTGCAAGTTGTAAGTCTTTCTCTAATCTTGATGCTACGTTCTTCTTCACGTAGTCCAGTTTCCCGGATTATTTGCCCAGCATACATCCTTTCACCAAAGGACATAGCCCTGATGCACTCCCTTCCTGATTTTGAACCATGTAGTATCCTCTTGTTTTGTTTGAATGACAGCCTCCTGATCTATGTACAAGTTCCTCATGAGCACAATTAAGTGCTCTGGAATTTCTATTCTTCACAATGTTACCCATAATTTGTTATGATCTACATAGTTGAATGCTTTTGCATATTCAATAAAACACAAGTAAACATCTTTCTGGTATTCTTTGCCTTCAGCCAAGATCCATCTGACATCAGGAATGATATTCCTCATTTCATAACCTCTTCTGAATCCACCTTGCATTTCTGGATGTTCCCTGTCAATATACTGCTGCAATCATTTTTGAATTGTCTTCAGCAAAATTTTGCTTGCATGTGGTATTTGTTACACATTTTTTTTTTTTATTAGGATTTGGGTGAAGATTTACAGAGTAAATTCACTTTTCATACAGCAGTTCACATATACATTGTCTCATGTCATTGACCAAAATTTACAATGCAGCAGCTCCCCTTCCACTTCCTCCCCATAGTTACCTCCTCCCAGTGTCCATCCCTTCATACTCTTCTGTACCCTGAGCTATCTCCCTGTGGATAAGCAGCCCTTCCTTCTCCCATGATTGTTCTCTCCAGGGCGTGTGTCTACTTGAGGTAAATGTTTAACTCACATTGCATGTGGTATTAATGATATTTTTCAATAGTTTCCACATTCTGTTGGATTCTTTGGAACGGGCACAGATATCGATCTCTTCCAGTCTATTGGCCAGATAACTGTCTTCCAAATTTCTTGGCATAAATGAGTAAGTGCCTCTAGTGTTGCATCCCTTTGTTGAAACATTTCAGTAGGTGTTCTATCAATTCCTGGAGCCTTATTTTTCACCAATTCTTTCAGTGCCCCTCAACTTCTTCAGTATCACTGTTTCTCGATCATATGCTACCTCCTGAAATAGTGGGACATTGACCAGTTCTTTTTCGTACTGTGACTCCATGTATTGAACCTTCCATCTTCTTTTGTTGCTTCTTGCATCATTCAATATTTTGCCCATAGAATCCTTCAATATTCAACCTGAGGGTTGAATTTGTTCTTCAGTTCTGTCAGCTTGAGAAATGGCGAGTGTATTCTTCCTTTTTAATTTTCTAACTCCAGATCTTTGCACATTTCATATTTTACTTTATCTTCTCAAGCTGCCCATTGAAATCTTCTGTTCAGTTGTTTTATTTCAGCATTTCTTCCATTCAATTTAGCTACTCTACTTTAAAGAGCAATTTTCAGAGTCTCTTCTGACATCCATTTTTGTCTTTTCCCCCTTTCCTTTTTTTTTTTTTTTAATGACCATTTGCTTTCTTTATTAATGATACTCTCGATATCATCCCACCTCATGTCTGTTCTTTGGTCATTGGTGTTCAGTGCATCAAATCTAGTCTTCAGGGTCTCTAAATTCAGGTGGGATATCGTCAAATTTGTATTTTGGCTCTGGTGAACTGGTTTTAATTTTCTTTAGCTTCAACTTGAACTTGTATAGGCGCAATTGATGGTCTGCTCCAGAGTCAGCTCATGTTCTTGTTTTGATTTCTCCATTGCCTATTTCCATAGTTGTAGTCTATCTGATTCCTTTTTATTCCATTTGGTGAGGTCCATGTGGATAGCCAATGTTTATGTTGTGGAGAAAGATATTTGCAATGAATAAATTGTTGGTCTTGTAATATTCTATCATGTGGTCTCCAGCATCATTTCTATCACCACTACCATATTTCCCAACTACTGATGATTCTTCTTTGTTTCCAACTTTTTCATTCCAATCACCAATAATTATCAAGATATCTTGATTGCATGTTTGGTCAATTTCAGCCTGCAGACATTGGAAAAATCTTCAATTTCTTCATCTTTGGCTTTAGTAGGTGGTGCATAAATTTGAATAATAGTCATATTAACTGGTCTTTCTTGTAGGCAAATTGATATTATTCTATCACTGACAGCACTGTACTTCAGGATAGATCTTGAAACTTTCTTTGTGGCAATGAATGCAACACCATTCCTCTTTTTGTCATTTCAAATGTGTCATTCCCAATGTAGTAGACCATATGATTATCTGATTCAAAACGACCAATACCAGTAAATTTCAGCTTACTAATGCCTAGCATAAGGAGCTCTAGTGGTGTTGTGGTTAAGGCATTTGGCTGTTAACCAAAAAGTTGGTAGTTTGAGTCTACCAGCCACCCACAGAAGAAAGATAAGGCAGCTTGCTTCCATGAAGATCTGCAGCCTTGGAAACCCCATTGGGTTACTAAGAGTTGGAATCTACTTGGTTGCAGTGAGTTTTTTTTTTTTTTTTTTGAATGCTTAGGTTATCAATCTTTATGAATTCCATTTCATTTTTTACAACTTCCAGTTTTCCTAGATTTATACTTTGTATCTGCCACATGCCAATTATTAATGAATGTTTGCAACTGTTTCTTCTCATTTTGAGTCATACTGCATCAACAAATTAAGGTCCCGAAAGCTTTACTCCATCCTTATCACTAAGGTCGACTCTGCTTTGAGGAGGCAGCTCCTCTCCAGTTGTATTTTGAATGCCTTCCAACCTGAAGGACTCATCTTCTGGCACTATCTCAGATAATTTTTAATTTCTAGTCATAAAGTTTTCCAGTAATATATCAGGCAGTGTTTCACTGCTATTCATAGGGTCTTTAGTGACTAATTTTTTCAGCAGTGAATGGCCCCGTCCTTCTTCCAGTCTGTCTTAGTCTGGAAGCTCTGCTGAAACCTGTCCACCATGGATGACTCTGCTGGTACTTGAAATACTAGTGGCATAGTTTTCAGTTTCACAGCCACATGCAGGCCACCACAGTACAACAAACTGACAGATGAGTGGTGGTAGGGGTGAAAACCGCTTCTGCTGCCTTGCAGAGTGAAACGACTCCACAGGGTTTTCATTGGGTGAGACATTTGGGAAACAGATTGCCAGGCCCTTCTTTCTTCTTATGGTGCAAAAATTGTAATATATTTTAAGTATTTACATTTAACAAAATTACAGTCATACAAACACACTTACAAAGCCCATCAACTGGAGGGCACACAATGACAACAACAGGGAAAAAAAGCTCCTCTGGCCCTCCTTGTAATTGATTCTACGTTTGATTTCATTATTGTTAGTTGCTGTTGAGATGGTTCTGACTCATAGAGACTCTGTGTATAATGGAATGAAACACTGCCCAGTCTTACTCCATTTTCACAATCATTTCTATGCTTGATTCCATCATTACAGCCACTGTGACAATTTCTCTTTTTGAGTGTCTTTCCTTTTTTCTCAGACCCTCTACTTTACAAAGCATGATGTTTTTCCCCAGGAACTGGTCCCTTCTAACAACATAACCAAAGTATAAGAGATGCAATCTGGCCATTCTTGCTTCTAAGAAGCTTTCCTGCTACAATTATTCCAAGACAAATTTGTTCATTCTCACATTTCATGAGATTTTCAATATTATTTGCCAACACAACAATTCAAATGCATCAGTTTTTCTTTGGTCTTCCTTATTCATTGCTCACTGTATATTTAGGCCTTCTAAATCCCTTTCTGGATTAAGGAAAAGAAGATATAAAACATACATGCATCCTAGAGGAAAAGGAGAGAAGACAAGGGAATAGAAGGATGTTTCCTCATCCATAAAATAAAGAGAATAATTGCTGGAGTTGAATTGAGAAATAGAAACAATAATCTATGTGAAATCACTTTGTAAAGTGCTTTTGTGCCAGTTTTATTACTGTATTCTAGGCCGAGTGGAGGGGAAGGTAGATTGCACACATGAATAAGTCACAATGTCTGTCCCTGAGGAACTTGTAACCTTATAGAGGAAATAGACATATGCTGGAGTCCCTGGATGGTACAAACATTTGACATGCTTGGCTGCTAACAGAAAGAATGGAAGTTCAGTTCCACCTAGGAGTGCCTAGCAAGGAAGTACTGGCTACTTACTTCAGAAAAATCAGCCACTGAAAACCCTATGGAGCACAAGTCTACTCTGACACATGGAATCACCATAAGTCAGAACTGACTGGAAGGCAATTAGTAGACAGATGCTAGACATATACTAACCAAAAGCAGAACCAAACTCATTGGCCAGGCCTTTCTTTTAAGGTGTCTTTGGGTAGACTTGAACCTCCAACTTTTTAGTTAGTATAAGCTGAATGCTTAACTGTTTGTGCCTAGGAACTATTACAGGAGCCAAAATGGAAAGAGGTGTTAGAACTACTATTGATTAATTTAAGAAGTCCAAACAGAAAAACAGTGTCATCTCGTTAGCTGGATTTTCCCATTTTGGTTATATTACTAATTTAAAATGGTAGCTATAAACTTTATGTGGGGCATATTGAATATCAAAGTCCTAAAAATAACAATCTCTTTGACCCAGAATCCAACTTGTATGAATTTATCCCACAAGACAATTAAGTGACAAAGATGTTTGTTGGTGGTTGTTAATTGCAGTATGATTGATGAGATGAAACAAGTAGAAAAAACCTATGTATCCAGCTGTTGGGGACTGGATAAATTATGGCATGTCCAGACACTTGAGTCTATATAGTTAGTAAAAGTGATCATGAATCATAAACTTTACCATCTACAGGGGCCTGGTAGGTAACATGCATATATGAAGTTGGCCTATCTTCGGGGTGGGGACTGACAGGGACTATGGCAGTTTGGGCTGTGAAAACGACAAGTAAAGAAGGTGGCAGATACTTTGTTCTATTGGGCTGTTGACTGTGTGGAAATGTATGCCCAGCATTGCCAGACTCTCCTATTTATTTATTTTCATACAATAAACTTTTTACATGATCTAAGATGGAAAGGAGGAGGATTTGTTTGTCTTTCTGGGCTTTGATTTTCTTCAGACAGAATTCCAGCCCCTTGCCCTCTAGCACATAGCCTTCTGCTCGTCCACACTGGCCTGGCCTTGAAGCGATACATGCAAGAAACTTGCCCTGCTGGAAGTGCTCCTCCAGAAGACTTTATTTTGGTGACTTTTTTTCTTTCATTGTAATTTTTTCCTGAACATTCTTGGATCACTTTTTGTTTAAAATCTTTCCCTTCTCGGGAGTCAGTTTGGCCCCTTGTTGCAGCCCAGGGACAGCACAGTGGGGTTCGTACCACTGCCAGTAGTGTCCTATCAATGAGCACAATGCAGTTCTTCACCGGGGTCGTGGTGAGGACTGACTCGTTATTGGATCATTGTAGACAACACTGATGATCCTTGTTTTGAGAGTACAGGAGAAGTACAGGAGAGTCTCAGGAGAAGTTCTCCACATCCAGCCTCAGGGCAAAGTACTTCTTGTTGCCTCCTCTCACATGAACTGTATGTATACAGAGGGGGCCAGTCTTAGTGTTGGCATCTGGATGTCCCAACTTCTACTTCTACTTCTTGTTAAAGAGGCTTCTTTTTCCTTTGGTCTTGTGGTGCTTGTGGTACTTGTGCCATATATATAGGGAGTGACTTGACAACAGCTAACAATAACAGTTCTTAACTGGAGCTTAACTGTACATGTATGTGTTCATCTCCTGAGTTAGCAAGTAAACTCCTAGAGAGCAAGGATCTTATTTAACTTTATTTTTGGATGGGTCTATCACAGTGCCTTGTACATGTGGATGTTTCATAGTTAAATTCCACTGCCATCGAGTCAATTCTGACTCATAGCAACCCACATTGGGTTTCCGAGGCAGTAAATCTTTATGGAAATAGATTGCCCAGTCTTGCTTCCACGGAGTGGCTGGTGGGTTTGAACCACCAACCTTCTGGTTAGCAGTCAGATGCTTTAGGCAATACGCTACCAGAGTTCCAATTTTGTAATTATTGGGTACTATTTGAGGGTAGGGTAGCTGTTTTCTAATCACCAGACACTCCTCAGAAGGAAGGTTGGGCAATCTACTTCCATAGTGATACCACCTTGGAAACCCAAGGAGGAGTTGCTATGAGTTGGGTCTGACCTGTTGGCAGTGATTTTTTTTTTTTTTTCTTTCTTTCAGTTCTAATCATTTAATCAGGCTATGCTGGATTCAAAAACCCAAACCACAGTATTAAGTCTTTAATGATTGTTTCCATCTTTACCCTGCCTTTTTCCCTTTTTAAAATCCTCCTGGAGTAAATTCCTTTCTGTCACCAGGGCAGGCATGCTGATCACACAGTAATGGCAGTGTGCCTCTCTCATCTTTCTGCCAGTGACTCTGGGAAAGTGCAAGTTGCACACAGCCCATGAGGGAAGTTGTAGGTGGCCTTGTAGTAGACCGTAGAACATCCTAAGGAGTCATTATTTTCCTTGCTAGGAGTGGTTTCTGGTTCTGTGAGCAATTTTATTGTTGTTGCTAGCTGTTGCAGAATAGCTCCCAACCCAGGATAACTCTGTGTACAATGGAAGGAAATGCAGCCTGGTCCCGCATCATCCCCACAAGTGGTGTGGCTTGGACCATTGTGGTCATAAGGTTTTCATTGGCTGATTTTCAGTAGTAGATCGCCAGGCCTTTCTTCCTAGTCTGTCTTAGTCAGGAAGCGCCACTAAAATGTGTTTAGCATCATAACAACATGCCAGTCTTACTGACAGATATACTGGCTGAGAATTGAACCTGAGTCTTCTGCATGGAAAGTGAGAATTCTATTGCTGAACCACCAAAGCAGTTTTTTAAGCTTCTCTCCAAACCAGTCCAGAATTGTAGGGAACACCGTATAGATCAAAGAGCCTGAAAATGAAGGCATGCCTCCCAGGCCCTTGGCTGTGGCAGTAGAAGGGACCATTGTAGACCCCCAGCCCAATGTGATGGAATAACTGTCAAGGAATGTGACTTATAGGGAAAGATACAAAAATGTTATTTTTTAAAAACTATCCTGATTACATTAGTAAAAATGTTAGGATTTGAGTTGGATTCTTAAGGGCAGTCTAGGATTTAGACAGGCAGAGAAAACAGAGAGAGACATTCCAGACATGCCAACAGTGTAAGCAAGGCTGGGGAAAAGTACACTGTGCTTGCCAAATGCTGGTGGCCCTTTGGGTAGGTGAGAGTTTGTGTAGAGGTGTGGTGGGATATAATGCTGGAGACGGCTCGAATGGAGGCTGAGAAATCTAGGGCTGCTGTGTGGGCAGAGGAGCAACAGAAAAGCTGTCTTCAGGGGTAAGTGAGCACAAAAAGCAGCATTGCAGGAAGATGCATCTGAGAGCTGAGCATGGGCTGGATTGGGGTTGAGGCACTACTCCTTATTGTAGTGTTGCTGGAATCAGGGAATGCAGGAGATTGTACACTAGATCGGGGAAGGGAAGGTGTAGGTTGTGAGACTAGGGATGCACTAGGGCAATCAGGCAGCCCCTTCCTCACAGTGGCATAGTGAGGAGCAATCACACTGAAGTCAAGGCCATGGGTGGGCATTGGCCTGTGTAAGGCCAATCCTGCAGGCTCAGCAACTCAGGCTGAACTAACAACAACCCAAGACCATCAACAGGGCAGGACAGTCTCTTGCATTGGGAGAAGACTTGGCCATTACTCAGGAAAACCCAGTTCAAGTACAGGGGTAGGGGAGAACCACAAGGCAGAGCAGGGCCAGGTAACTGGGTTTCTACCATTCTGGGTGTGGGCAGGCTGCTCTAGTGGGGACCAGAAGGCAGAGATAGGCCACCCTACAGGTTTGGGTCTCTGAGCCATGGGTGGAAGACAGCTGCATGTAGTCTCCAGAATTCACCTGCTAGTGGAAGGGAAGTGATCATTCATCTTGGAGACAGATATTACATGTTCTCATGTATTCAGAGCTGAGCCTGCAGGGACTGGCAGTTTTACTGTGAGCCTTGGGACTTACAAGTAAACCAGGATGATGACTTGTTGAGTTTTATAGTTTAAAGAAAACCAGAAGCACTGACAATGGAACCTGTGGCTGTGGTAGGCAGTGAGGAACTACACCCAAGAGACAAGAACTAGAGGGCTAGTCCTCTGGATCTCTAAAGAGAAGAGAAGAAAATGTGGTCAGTGGCTGGAATGGTGATTCATTTTGATCTTCCTTTTGCAAGAAATGTCAGAAGTGAGGCTCTTGTTAATTGATATGATACGAGCTAAATAGGAAAAGTAGTTGAAAAGAGGTGGTGAAAGAAAAGCTTCCGGGACTCGTATTTCTAAATCAGCAGTGCCAGCTGATGAGCATCCAAAGCCTGGAAACAGGAGAAAATGAGGATGCTTCAGATCAGCTCTAGAGACTGGCTGGGAAAGCAGTTCACACTTCAAAAGACTGAAGAAAAATGGAAGTAGTAGTTTTAGGAATCAGATCTTATCTTGGAGATATAGACCCCAACTCTCTGCCTTCGAGTTGATTCTGACTCATAGCGACCTCCCATTGGGTTTCCAAGGCTGTAAATCTTTACAGAAGCAGACTGCCTCATCTTTCTTCCATGGAGTGGCTGATAAGTTCAAATCCTGACCTTTTGGTTAGCAGCCAAATGCCTTACACACTATACAAGAGACAACTAAAATGATTTAAAATAGATCAGTGACCGTGACAATGATCCATGGCTTTGTGGCAGGAAGAAAATACTTCCCTGAGGCAATAGTAATAGCAACATGAACAGCAATAACAGCTAACATTTACTGAGTGGTTTCTGCATGCCAGAAACTGTGCTGGGTGCGTCGCAAGGGTCATCTCACTCAATCCTTGTGTAAGCCTATGACTGCTTTTAGCAATCCCATTTTACAGATTAGGAAATTGAAGATTCGAGAGGTTAGTAGCTTGTTCAGAGGGAGCACTGGTGGTTCAGTGGTAGAATTCTCACCTTCTATGTGCAAGACCTAGGTTCCATTTCTAGCCAGTGAACCCCAAGGGCAGCCACGACCCATCTATCAGTGGAGTCTTGCATGTTGCTATGATGTTGAACAGGTTTCACCAGAGCTTCCAGAGTAAGATGGTTTAGGAAGAAAGGCCTGGGGTTCTACTACTTCTGAAAATCAGCCAGTGAAAACTCTACAGGTCACAATGGATCACGGGCATGGCGCAGGACTTGGCAAGAATTCATTTCATTGTCCATGGGGTTGATATGAGTTGGGGCCTGATTCCATGGAAGCAACAACAACAACAACAACAACTTGCCCAGAGTCACACAGCCAGTAAATCCAGAGCTGGGATTTGAACCTGGGCAGTCTGACCACTGAGAGTGTTCTTTCCAGTTTTGCTCAACTGTAAATATGTTGAACTATGTTTCCCAGTATTTGCTATTAAATGTTTATATATTAGTTATTGCAACTC
>NW_006921818.1:3603870-3620678 GCF_000298275.1 Orycteropus afer afer | reverse complement strand
CATTCTGCCTGTACTTCTTTCAAGACAGATTTTTTCATTCTTCTGGCAGTACATGGGATTTTCAACATTCTTCACCAACATCATAATTTAAAGGCATCAGTTCTTCTCGGATCTTCTGCAGGGGTTCTACTCATGGCAGTCACTCTGAGACTCAGGCTGATAGAGATACACTATCTCAGACACTGCTGGTCGCCATACCAGAGAGAAAGAGAACTTTGGAGGGTCTTGCATTGCCAGTTAAATGCTCTAGCCAGGAAGTGACACACATCACTTCTGTTCACAGCTCCTTGACCAGAACCACGTGGACATTCCTAACCCAAGAAAGCCAGGACGATCTCACCAAGCACATGAGGGTGAAGAGCTGGAAATAAATATGCAGTGAACACCACTAATCGCTGCACAGAGGGAGGGTGATCCTCAGGAGTTGTGCATAGCTGAAATTATATGTACATATAAGTAATATAAATAAATAAATAAATATTTCTACATATATAAATTTATATTATTTTCACAGGAATCTACTCCTAGTGCTTTTATGAAGTAAATAAGCTCCCTTGGTACTTTTCTTTCTCAGGGGTCAGGGGTAGTGGCTGTGAGCCTGTTTGATAGTTTGCCTGAGGCACACTTCCTCTGATTTCCTTGCTTACATGGATAGCATTGATTGGGCTACAGTTTTTCTTGCAGAGGTTTGTAGTGTAGTGGCCTGCTATTGAGGAGATGCTAATGACACTAGGTTTTTGTACTTGGTTTTGATGGGGCTGCCCTTTTTGGATTGTGTCTTTTGTCACTTAGCATTCCTTATCTTTATGATCAAGGTGCCAGGGGTTCCTTGAACTTCCTTCTCAGTGTGTCTGTGTTGTAATTGATAGCCAGGTTTGTGTATGTACCAAAACTGCACCAGGAACTCCCTGTTTGCTATGGGCCCTGCCTGATGGCCGATGGGCACCTGTCTGCTGCTGCCAAGCTCATTAAGCCTGATCCAAGGCAAAGACACATCTGGGAAGCCTGAGCCTTCCTGATTCTGCCTCAGATTTTGAGCTAAATGAATTCCAGTGACATTTGATTGTCTTTTTTATAGCTTGCCAGAACCAAGTTTTGGAAATCTGAATACTCTGCATGAGGACCTGCCAGCAGAGTTCTTTTTTGTTCATTCTGCTTATCACAGGATCCTGGAAGACCTCTCTCCAGGTACCTTGGTTTCCCCATCTGGACAGGACTATTCTATTATGGAAGCTCACCCTGGCCATTCTCCCCTTCTACCTTGGCTGAGAAGTTGTCTCAGGGGGTGAATGAGTGTGGGAAGGTTGGCATCAACACTGTCCTATTGTGCGAAGGGTCTTGATATTGTCCTGGCTACCACTCAGGGCTCTGAATTTTAATCATTTGCCTCTAATAGGAACTCTGGTAGCATAGTTTCTAAGGCACTTAACTGCTAACCAGAAGGCTGGCGGTTCAAACCCACCAGCCACTATTCGGAAGGAAGATGAGACAATCTACTTCCATAGTGATACTGCCTCGGAAACCCAAGGAGGGGTTGCTGTGAGTCAGGTCCAACTCAACGGCACATAACAACAACAACAACAAATTGTGAATAGAAAGTTGTCATGGCAAAGTGTAGGAAACTTTACAACATTAATAATAAAGCAACCTGTCATGGGTAGAGAGCCCTGGTGGCACAATGGTTAAGTGCTTGGCTGTTAACTAAAGGTTGGTGGTTCAAACCCACCGGTTGTTTCATGGGAAAAAGGTGTGACAATCTGCTTCAGTAAAGATTACAGCCTCAGAAACCCTATGGGACAGTTCTACTTTGTCCAACATGATCAATACGAGCCAGAATCAACTCTACTGCAATGGGTTTGGCGTTTTGAGTTAATGGTTCTGTAAGTGGTTAACTGTGTAATTAGCTGTTTATTTGATTAGAATAAGTTAGCTCATTCTTCATAGTTTGTTGTGTCTGAAGCTTACTTGGTTATCTTGTTACAACTTTAAAAAATTTAAAGGGAAATTACCTTTCAGAGTAGTAGAAATAAAGAGAATGGAGATTTCTAAGGAGGGGCTGGCACAATCTGGAAGTACTTAGCAGGAGTTGTGATTTTGACTAGGCCTTAAAGGATGGTGAGATTGGTGTTTATTCTCATTGTTACCCTAGCATTGGATAGGATTTTTGGGGAAGGGTGTTACAGATTGAATTGTGTTCCCCAAAAATATGCGTCAACTCAGCTAGGCCATGATTCTCAGTATTATGTAATTATCATCCATTTTGTGATCTGATGTAATTATCTTGTGTGTTGTAAATCCTAACCTCTATGATGTTAATGAGGCAGTATATACATTGCAGGATTAGGTTCCATCTTGAATAAATCTCTTTTGAGATATAAAAGCTATTAAACAAGTGAGCAGAGATCAGACGGACCTACTACCCCCAAGAAAGAAGAGCCAGGAATGGAGCTCATCCTTTAGACCATGGGTCCTTGTACTGAGAAACTCCTAGATCCAGGAGAAGATTGATGCCAAGACACATGGAGAACTCCCAGGGACTCCAAGCCCTCCAAGACTCCAAGATGGTGAAAAGAGATAAGAACCTTCCCCTAAAGCCAACAGAGAGAAAAAGCCTTCGCCTAGTGCTGGTGCCCTGATTTTGGACTTCTGGCATCCTAAACTGTGAGAGAATAAATTTCTGTATGTGGTACTTCTGTTATAGCAGAAAATAGAACTAAGACAGAAGGGGAAGTGGAAATGTCCAGTCAGCTAGTGGAGGTCAGTGTGGATTTTAGATGAGTAGAAAGGAGAAAGTGTGGTCAGGAGACCTGTGGCTGGCATCACGAGCCTTCTTTCCATCACCAAAGAGAAGGTTTGGAAGGGGTCCAGGAGAGAAAAGAGGGATGATCCAGGCTGCTTGGTGCATTTGTCCATGCTCTGTCCATCTGCTCTCTTAGTATTCATATTAGGAACCATTCTCATTAAGAAAATGGCCAGCATGCCACTATGGATCCATTTCTTTGGTCTTCATACTTGAAATCACAATAAATGGAGAGAAGATTGAGGTTGTCAAGGAATTCACGTTGCTTGGTTCTACAATCGATGCCAACGGAAGCAGCAGTCAGGACATTAGACGATGTGTAGCATTGGGAAAGTCAACTGCGAAGGAACTGTTTCAAGTGCTGAGGAGCAAGGATATCTCCTTGAGGACTAAGGTGCGCCTGACACAAGCCATGATATTTCCAATCGCCTGGTATGCATGTGAGAGCTGGACAATGAATAAGGAAGACCGAAGAAGAGTTGATGCTTTTGAGTTGTGGTGTTGGCGAAGAATGCTGAAAGTACCATGGACTGCTAAAAGAACTAACAGATCTGTCCTGGAGGAAGTGCAGCCATAATGCTCCTTGGAAGCAAGAATGGCCAGACTTCGTCTCACCTATTTTGGTCATGTTGTAAGAAGGGACCATTCCCTGGAGAAGGATGTCATGCTTGGTAGGGTGGAGGGTCGACGAAAGAGGGGGAGGCCTTCAAGGAGATGGATTGATACGGTGGCTGCGATAATGGGCTCAAGTATAGCAGGGATTGTGGGGCTGGCGCGGGATCAGGCAGTGTTTCGTCCTGCTGTGCATGGGGTCGCTATGAGTCGGAAACGACTCGATGGCACTTAACAACAACAACAACAACAACTTGAAACATTTTGCTGAGAAGAGCTCAGGTCCAAGTTTAAGGAAGCACTTTTTTTCCCTTGAAAAGCAGACTTAGATGTCTAAGGAAGTGTGTGGAAGTCAGCTCTCAAGTCTGGCAACAGCAGCAGGGACTTTCATCCAATCTTGCTTTGATTGACCAATCCCCTATGAAGTAAAGAAGCAGGAAGGATTTTCAGATTGGCTGATAGGAGAGAATGGACCTTAGAAGAACATCTCCACTGCCTGGATATGTTGGTGAGGTGGGAGAGACAAGGACCATAAATTTTCAAGCTGTCTTAAAAATTTATCTGGGTGGAGTGGTCTGAGGACAAGGGAGACCTTCCCCTACTGCTGCTCTGGGACTATACTTCAGGGGACTGAATGATTCTCAAAAGTGAACTAAGAAAAAAGAAGACACAACAACCTAGTGCCCCGGAAGGTGAGGCCTGTGGTCAAAAGGTGCCAGACCTTTGTTGAGGAGCTGGGAGGCTTGTAGGGTGGGAGCAGCATAATGGGTGGCACCTTTCGTATGCAGAGCAGCCCTTTGATCTGACAGGAATGAAATGCCGAAAGTGGATAGGCTTGCTGGGGCCCCATTGTCTTTGACAAAAAAGGCATCTGGGGACCAGACCTGAACCCAGTTGCCTGCCCCTTTAGCCCATGGAATGCAGCAATGGCCCAACTGAGACCTGGGTCTCTCCATAGCTGAAGAAATCTCAGGAAAGTGAAAGACTCCTGCTGCAAATGTGGGCAGGGAGCTTAATCGATTCTTTCCACAGCCCAGAAAAAAAGGTAGAGAAGGGCTGTGGGGAGGAAAGGAGAGAGTGGAAAGAGAGAAATTGGTGGGGGTATGGGGGGTGGGATTTGCAATAAGTTTGTTACTTTCCCTAGTGAAAACTGCTTTTCAGAAGACAGAGTCAATGGGGTGAGTATATGTCAGTGGAGGGAAGGAGAAGTGTATTCAGTAGATAACAAGATGTTATTTTGGGTGGAGTGATAATCGTTTTCTAAAAACAGCAAAATATAACACAAGCGTTAATGTGAAAGCAGAAGTCAGTCTATCAGTCTGTTTTCTCTAAAGGGGAAAGGAAGTCCCTCTGTCTTTACATCATTAGAAACTCCATATCAATGGAAGTTTTATCATAAGTGTAATAATTTACATTAGTTCTCCCTGCCCCCCTCCCCCCACTGTCTTTTAACCTTCTTAAGAAGCCACTCTTCAGAAGGAAGATTGGGCAATCCTACTTCTGTAGTGATACTGCCTCAGAAACCCAAGGAATGGTCGCTATGAGTCAGGGCCAACTTGATGGCACATAACAACAACAACAACAACAACAAGATCTAAACTAATGCAAATTAAAAAAAGACTTGATACAAAACAATTGGTGTTTGCCCTAGAGTTGGAGTATTTTCTGCTTATGGATGATTTGGGAGCTCTGGTGGTGTAGTGCCTAAGGCATTTGACGCTAATTAGAAGGCTGATGGTTCAAACCCACCAGCCACTCCTTGGAAGGAAGGTTGGGCAATCTACTTCTGTAGTGATACTGCATCGGAAACCCAAGGAGGGCTCTCTATGAGTCGGGTCTGAGTCAATAGCAGTGAGTTTGATTTATGGATGAGTTCAAGCCTGTTCTGTGGGGGTAGATGTACTCTTGAATTTAAATCTGATGATTTAGCTAGCACTGTAAGATTGAATGGAGGCCCTGGGTTCCTCAGAAGAAAGGCCTTGTGATCTACTTCCAAAAAACCCAGCCATTGAAAACCCTATGGAGCACAGTTCTACTTTGATGCACATTTCTGATGTCAGAATGATGTCTGTGTCCACATGACTTGGGAAGGGAGGGAGCTGGTTGAGTCATGGTCTATGTAGGGCTCTACCTTCCAGGGACTGTGGTTTGGGTAGGAGGTAGGAAAGGGGTGGTAGTGCAATGATTAGGGACCTCTGATACACCTAGCAGGAGAGAAAATTCAGAAATAGAAAGAGGATGGTTTTGTGGATTTTTTTTTCCAAGTGGTGGAAATTGACTGGACACAGTGACCTGTGGGTGAGGGCCAGTACTTAAAAGATGTAGAGTGTGGCAGATTTGAGGCTGTCTCTGATTTTTTTTACCTGATTGGTTCTGTCTTAGCTAGGGCAGTTCATTCAGGACAAGTAGGTATACTGTCTCTCCTTGCCTTAGAAGTGCAATGTCCTGAGTAATGAGGTTTCCGTTTAGGAGAGGTTGGCTTTAGAAACTTTGGAGGGGTCAAGGCCATCTTGCTATCTATACCTACTTCTTTTTCTTCTTTTTTAAATCTACCTTTCAGTAGAAAGACAACACATGAATTTTGGAGACTCTGGGATCTGGGTTTGAGTTCTGGTTCTCCTATTTCCTAGCATTGTGACCTTGGGCAAGATACTGGACATTTCTGAGTTTGTGTCCTTATTTGTAAAATGAGTACAATGAAACAAGCATTGGAGAATTGTAGAGATGAATAAACAAGAGAAACTTTGAAAGTGCTGAGCACATAACAGACATTTCACCCCTAGAGTTTGGGTTTTTTGTATCTAGCCTGCGTGTTGATTTCTGCAGACAAAATTTTTACTCCCGTCATTCCTTTTGCATAGTCCTGTTTCTTTACTCCTAGGAAGGGCTTCAGACCAGTTTGAACTGTGGCCTATGGTTCAGTCCTGGTGGTGAAGCAAAACCAGAGCAGACCCAAATTAAAATTTAAAATCTGAGTGATCTGGAATGCTAACTGGAATAGGAAAAATTAGGGATCAAAGTCCTGGAATTGGAGACTTGGAAAAAGTACAGTGAAGCCTTTTGCGAGCCTGATGCATGGCATTGGATTATTGCCAGGACTGTGGAGAGCATCACACATTCAAATCATTGTGGTTGGCTGCCACTTTTGATCTGGGCATTGTTGGTTTTGAATCAGGCAGTCAAGAGACTTGGTTGCTGTGCAATGCACACACTGTCCTTGTTTTCTAAGAGGTAGATTACATTTCTAGTAGGGTTTTGATCCATAATTTTTCTTGTTCTAGTTACTGTTCTGGATCACACACATTTAAAAAATTATAGTCTGAGAACAATGTGGAACAAAACTAAAAAAATCATTTAAAAAAAGGGAGGGAGGGGCCAGGTTTGCTGGTCTGATAGACCCTGATGGAACCACTTAGACTATGGCCCTAGCTCCCCAACAGGTCTGGAATTGAACCCACACCTCTGGTTTCCAGACAAACAAAAGAGAGGCATATGAGCTGAACATTTACCTGAGGTAGATACACTCCTTGGAGAGATAAATCATGGGAGAAAGAAGGGCTGTGTATGCACAGGGAGACAGCTCAGGGGGCAGGAGTGCATGGGAGGGAAGGACACAGGGAGGAGGTGGCTATAGGGAGGAAGTGAGAGGAGAGCTGTTGCATTGTGGGAGATTACAGTCAGTGTCTTGAGACAAAGGGTATATGAACTGCTGTATGGAAGATGAATTTGCTCTGTAAACTTTCACCCAAATCACAATAAAACAAAAAACTTCTAGTCTGTTCCAGTGTCACTTCATTGGGCATGACAGAAGCAAGCTGAACTAGTTGAAGCCCTGCTCCTAGGCATTCTGTTCTAAATTAGCATGAGAGACTGGAATAGGGTTGGGGTTGGATTCCGTTTCTGAATCTGTAGTTTGCCACCTCATTTGTCCTTACATGTCCATCTTGATGATGCTTTGACCCACTATCTTTTCAGTTCAGGGACCTGAGCTTCAGCCAATCAGCATGCAGAATTGCTCTGGCTACTTTTATTAGTCCAGGTATTAACATGTGTCCTAAGTAACCCAAAGAAGCTCTGGTGGTGCAGTGCCTAAGGCATTTGACTGCTAACTAGAAGGCTGGCGGTTCAAACCCACCAGCCACTCCTCAGAAGGAAGATTGGGCAATCTACTTTTGTAGAAATACCGCCTTGGGAACCCAAGGAGGGGTCACTATGAGTCAGATCTGACTCAACAGCAGTGAGTTTGGTTTTTTGGTTTGGTAAATTAAACCAATTAAATGGAACAGGAGGCAGTGATTAGAAAGGAGGTTTTCTTTTGCCCTGTCTGTGCTTGAACTTTCTACTTATAAGGAAAGTCCAAGGATAAAGCAGTTACATAGAGAAGAGGAGTCCTGATCTTACTATGTTGGGGGCTCCCCTACATTTGGACTTCCTATGCGGCAGTACTTTTCCTTACAGTTTAAACCAATTTGAGTCTCCTTCCATTCATGTTGATTCATCTTGTCTCTGTAACTGTTCCACACTCACTCCTCCATTCCTTACCCGAAGTCACTATTTTCTTTAGAGTCTTACCAAATATATACCTTAAATAATATGCTGTTTGGTCTTGTTTTTGACCTGCTCTATAATTAGAACTATGTGGTATGAGTTCTTCTGTGTCTTGCTTTTTACACAACATACATTGTGTGATATTCATCTGTACTAATGTGTATAGCTACTATTCATTTTCACTCATTGGTGCATATACCATGATTCATCAGTTCTCTCATTGATGGATATTTGGGCTGTTTCCAATGTTTTGCAATTAAAAAATATTTTGCTGTCAACATTCTCATAGTTGTCTCCTGAAATCCATATGTGAGAGTTTCATTCTGAGGTTGTATGGCTTTCCTTTTTATTTAATTAAACTACAGTAAGGGAGCTCTGGTAGCATAGTGCCTAAGGCACTTGACTGCTAACCAGAAGGCTGGTGGTTCAAACTCACCAGCCACTCCTTGGAAGGAAGGTTGGGCAATCTACTTTCGTAGTGATACTGCCTCGGAAACCCAAGGAGGGGTCTCTATGAGTCAGGTGCGAGTTGACGGCGCATAACAACAACAATAACAACAGTAAGGGAAGCTGGAACGACTCTCTAGAGATGCTTCCTTGAACCCTAGCCTCCACTGTAGCTTTCTTCTCTGGCATCTATTTAAACCTGATCCCTGGGTGGTACAAAGGGTGAAGTACTTGATTGCTAACTAAAAGGTTGGCTGTTCAAAGCCACCCAGAGGTGCCTTGGAAGATAGCCTTAGTGATCTATTTCTGAAAGGTCACAGCCTTGAAAACCTATGAAATAGTTCTATTCTGCACTTATGGGTCACCATGAGCTGGAACTGACTCGATGGCAACTAACATCATCAACAACAAAGATCACTGTCTTCGCGGTCTCAGGAATTAGAATTAGGTACCAATGGTCTCTAGCTTTTTGCCACTCTCTGTGTCTCCGTGTTAACCTCCATGTGCTCCTCAGCACAATTTTAGATGCTGTATTTCCCTCTCCCAAGAGTCAAGGCTACTGTTTTTGCAGTAGGGCTAGCTTCTTCAGATTCCTCAATAAGGAGCCAATCTATCCTGTCTCTTACCTGAAGAACCCGAACTAGCTGGAGATGGGTTCCTTGTCTGTTTGCAAAATGCCCCTGACTCCTTTGTGGGGGCTGTGGTTGGGGGAGAGCTGGGTCCATTGTCCCCTTGTTACCATCTCCAGTGGGTCCACAGCTGGTTAAGGAGATGATTTTTGGGTTGATTTGTCTTCCCCTGCACTGTGGCAAATTTCACCCTTCCAACCAGAAATTTTACTGTCCCCCCCTCTTTTTTTTCCTTCCTGGCTTCATCATTGGTCTGGGAGACACTGGCTTCCATCCCATTCACTCATGGGGCCTTCACTCTTTATAACTGGGATAAGAAGTCCAATCACTGGGTCTTTAGTTCTTTCTCCATCAGACTTCTTTGCAATTGTCACACTCCTGCTGCCTTCTGGGGAGAGCTTGGTGGATCTGCTGACATGCTGAAAGTACCATCTGAAGACAAGCATGCAGCACCCTCCTTAACCTTCACACATGCTGAGGAAATGTTGGCAGTGCCCCCCCATGGTGATGCTGCTTGTGCTTCCTCCCACACCCTTCTTGGCCACTCTTGTCATTGCTGCATTTGTCTGTGCTGTGTCTGCAGGCTTAGCTGCGGGCATGTTCGCAGCACCTGCTGGGGTACCTGCTGCAGTGCCTGTGGTTGCCCTGCTGCTGCTGCTTTTATTCTCCTCTGTCAGGCCCTAGAGGTTCCATGAATGTAGATGAGTATGTGCTTGGGGTGGATGTACTGAGTTTTTGTGGGATGCATGTTGGATTCCCTTCCCCCAGTAAAACCTGAGGTGGTGGTTCAGACACCTCAGGGACCCCATAAAGGCTCCTGATGCTGACCTGCTCCTGACCCTTCCATGGCTTGTGCCAAGAGGGGAGAATAGGGAAGGGAGAGAGGCTAGAAAGTGAGACCAGAAGGGTTCCTTTGCTTTCTGAGACTGAGCCCCAAGTCCAATCTCCCATGTGATGCTGGAATCCCATTGGTAGCACCCCTATCAATGGTCATTCTGATTTTGATTGAACAATCCTGATTTCAGGGACAGCACTATTTACAGTTCCCCAGGGAACATCCTTGTACATGTATTTTACACACTTGTGCTAAGGCTTCTATAGGAAAGATTCCTAAGCTCCTTTTATCATCATCATTACCACCATCATGACAAAGATAACACTAACCACCTTTGATCTTGGACACTTTGCTGACCTTCTCCAGGTTGCTTAGAGTTATGTTCCACCCCTCTACCTTTCATCTTCTCTTTCCTAATGCCTCTTGCTTTGCCCTCAATTGCTATTAAAATATTGACTGTGAACAACAAGGACTTATGTGAAGGCATCTGCTGTGTGGCAGTTTTTGTTTAAGAGAGTTCATTGTAGTTACACCAGCAAAACAGAATTGGTGCCAATAGCCCATAAGATGAGTAGCTTGGCAGGATAGGAACCATATGGGAGCCATTAGAATAATTCTCTTAGGAGCTTCCCAGGGAATTCCAAATGCTGGATTTGAGAACTTGGGATGTGGATTTCTTTTGAAATAATGTTTTAAATGGTAGTTTCTATGTTAGTCCACAGGAAGGCTTGGGTTGTGTGGAAAATCATGGAAAGCCATACTGCTGCCATCTGCCAACACCCTGACAGCTCACATCTTCCCTAGCAGAATATGAGCTAGACTCTGAAAACTTTGATGACAGGATGCCATCCCTGCCTCTAACCTGGTGGCTGTCCTGAGAATGTACCTGCTTTTCATCAATGGTACAGAGAATTGTCATTCAGGTGCATGTCAGAGAATTGAGCGAGGGATTGACTGCAGTGTAGCCCATACCAACAGCTCTCTGAAGATATTTCATATCTGAAAGAGTGGACGTGTTAGATAGTCATTTCTTTAGATTCTTGAAATTGTAACCTTGCCTTATGTTCAATCAGTAGTATGCAACCTGCTTGCACATTGGAGTCACCGTGTGTGTGGGTGGATGGGGTAAGTGACTTCAATGCCTTTGCCTCACCCTAGATCAGTTGAATTAGAAGCATTAGGGGTGGGGTCTGGGCTTCAGATTAAAGCTCCTCAGATGATTCTAACAGTGAACAGACAGCATTTACACCATAAAGTTAGGGTGTCTGAAAAGCAATTGTATCCTGGGATGGGATGAGTGGCTTTTAACCCTCTCAGCAGGGCTGCTTCTCAGGCCTGGTTAGCTCTTTTTCCTGGTTCATGCCTAAGCCATTCCAACTGTTCATAGCTTTGCTCACAGCCATACTCTTCTCCATCCCCTTGATTTCTAGGCATGAACCTTGTGACCTACTGAGAGAGTTGAGGTCACGGTGGAATGTCTGTGGACTCCTCTCTTTCTGCATTCCCGCTCCTAGATTTGTCCCATCCCCATTCACAGGTGGAAGTGTCCTTCCCTACCTGTGGCTGAGATGCCTAACTCTACAGAGTCCTCTTTGGCTGTCCTCCACCTCTTCACCTTTCTCTGACATGTGGTTTCTTCAGTCTTGTTTGAATATGTTATTACTGCATTTTTGCATATAACAGGCCTACATAAATAATGCACACATGCATATAACACAGATAAGAAACTAAAGTATATACCATGCATGGGAAATGAAAATGCAAGGAGGTTGTGTGATTTGCAAACACTGTATAACATACATGTTATTTATGTAAAAATACAGGCATCTTTCTTTTTGTGAGAACCTATAAACATACTTATTCTCCTTTTACTATAAAAATAGTTTTCCCTTATGTCTGTCTTGGAAGCTATTGCACATTTTCTCTTGTTCAAGATTCTAGAAAAATTACTTGATGTTTGTGTGTTCTGATTCTTCCCCTTCATTCATGCTTCTTCCTACTATAATCTGATTTTACTTCTACTGCTCCACTAATTTGGTTCTTGCCAAGGTGTCTTATTTTTTACTTTGTAACAAATCACTCACCAACTAGCAGCTTAAAACAACAAACATTATTATCTCACACAATTTCTGAGGATTAATAATCTAGGAGTAGTTTAGCCAGGTGATTTTGGCTCAGAGTCTCTCATGAGGTTGCAGTCAAGCTGTTAGCTGGGACTGCTGTCTTCTGAAGGCTTGACTGGGGCTGGGGAATATAACTCTAATATGGTGCACTCCACATGAGTTTTGGCTGGAGATCTTAGTTCCTTGCTGGCTATTGGCAGAAGGCCTCATTGTCACCACATTAGCTGTTCCACAGGGCTACCTGAATGTTTTTAGGACATGGCATTTGGCTTCCTCCAGGGCACATGATCCAAGGGAGGGTGAGAGGAAGCAGGACCTTGTCTCTGAGTTGTAAACATTCACTTCTGCATTGTTCTATTAGTTAGAAGTGAGTCAGTGAGTCCAGCCCACACTCAAGGGAGGCGTATGAAAGAACATAATTTAAAAACCATTATACATGGCTATATCCAGTGAATACCCCCTATATTTTCCATTAGATCCTACTGACCAATCCTCACTTTCCTTTTTTGTCTCCAGCTGTATCTCCCAGCTCTTAAATTAGTAGTTCTTACCCCTTGGCTGGGAGCTTTGGTAGCATAGTGCCTAAGGCACTTCACTGCTAACCAGAAGGATGGTGGTTCAAACCCACCAGCCACTCCTCAGAAGGAAGATGGGGCAATCTACTTCCATAGTGATACTGCCTCAGAAACCCAAGGAGGGGTCGCTATGAGTCGGGTCCGACTTGAGGGCACATAACAACAACCCCTTGGCTGCACCTTATAATCACCAGGGCAGCTTTTAAAATGTTACTGTGGCCAGGGCCTCATCTCCAGACCAATTAAATCAGACACCCTGGATGTGAGCTCTGAGTATCAGTATTATTTTAAAGGGCCCTGAATAATTCTAACACATAGCCAGGGTTGAAAACTCAGAGCCTTAAATACTCCCCTGACTTCTGTCCTGTTGTTGTTGTGTACCATTAAGTCAATTCCAATTCATAGCAACCTTGTAGGAGAGAGTAGAACTGCCTCAAAAGGTTATGTAAGCCAAAATCTTTATGGGAGCAAATCACCAAGTCTCTTCCTCTGTAGAGCTCGCTGGTAGGTTCAAACTGCTGACCTGTTATTTAGCAGGTGAACACTTAACCATCGAGCAACCAAGCCTCCTTGACTTCTGTTCCAGGACCTCTTATTTTTTTCTGAACTCCTGGGTACCTCAGGCATTTTCAGCACAATCATCATCCCGATGATTTAGGAATCCAGCCCTGAAGCACTTTATTTGTGTCTGTTATGACAAAGAGGGAGAGGGATGATATTCAATAAGCTGACTAAATTGTCTTTGCTGCTGCCTGCTTTTGTTCCTCTGGCCTGGTCTCCTGCCCTGTCCAGTGAGTGCTTATTGAATGAATAATGCTTCCTGCCCCTGGGAGAAGGAATCCTCCTCTCTGTTGGCCATACTGTAGCAGCTTGGTGTTCACAGGTGAGGGCCTGCCTGTGTATGGGGTACATTAATTCAGGATCATTTACTTTTCTTATCTGCCTAGTCATCCTGGTGACCTCCACTCCCTTGTACCACTTGGGGTCCACCTTGTGTTTCCATTTACCTGTGCTGGTACTGAAAGCCACAGCCATTCTAGAACTTTACTGGACACCACAAGTCCTGGAGGGCTTATTGAAATTGTAGGGCTCACCCTCCGAATTTCTAATTCATCAGGTCTGGGGTGGGGCCCAGGAACTGGAATTCCTAATAGTTTCTCTGTTGATGTTGATGCTGTTGGTTCCAGAGACCACACTTTGAGAACCACTGGATTAGAGAACTAGGTCCAACTTATTTTGTGGAGATGAGATTGGAGGGTGTTGCGACTTCCTCACAGCTCTAAGAGGAACTGAAAGAGACTTGGAAAAGGTAGATGCTTGGTCAGTACCTGAAGCAATGTGGGCTTTGCTAGGAAGCAACTCTTTCCTAGTTTCTTCAAGATATTTAAAACTTTTTCTCTATATTTAACTCATCTCATTGACCATTGAGTCTAGTCAAATCCAATTCATAGCAACCCCTCCTTGGGTTTCCGAGGCGGTATCACTACAGAAGTAGATTGCCCAGTCTTCCTTCTGAGCAGTGGCTGGTGGGTTTGAACCACCAGCCTTCCAGTTAACAGTCAAATGCCTTAGACACTATGCCACTAAGTATCCTGTAATTGACTTTCAGCTTCAGCTACACAGCACTGCAGTTATGAAGGAAGAAGACAATACTTAAGAATGAATGTAGAAGTACAAATAAACATCTCACGGGAATAGTTTTCTTCATTTAAAAGTTTAGAATCATGGTCTTGTGGACCTGTTTAGTCAATTGGCCTAATATTGTTTTTTAGAGTTTCTGCTCTGTCTCCTAGTTCAGTGAGTAGTGCATGGGGTCTTACAAACTTGTGAGGAGCCACCCAAGATGCAACAATTCATCTCTATTCACCTGGACCAACAGAGGGAGAAGGAGGCTCAGGAATCAGAGAAGGACATGGAATGCAGGTCTAATTGCCTCCATGAACTGCTATCTCCTTTGCCGTAAGACCAGAAGAAATAGATGGTGCCTGGCTACCATTACTGAATGCTTTGATCTATGACACAATATTTGGATCTTGATCAAAAGGAGAAAAATTGTGGAATAGAACTTCAAATTCTTATTGGAAACTAGACTTACTGTACATATTGAGACTGGAGAAACACTTGAATCTATTGCATGGAAACAATTTTTAAGCTTTGAGCTGAAACTATTTCATAAAGTCATTTTTAAATAAAACAAAAATTTAGGTCATTTAGTAAAGAATAATTGCCCTGAGCATTGCACTTTTTAAAAGAATTATCTATGTGGGATTAAATGGACAACAATAACTCTACAACACAGATGAGAACTTGAAGGGGTAGAGTCTAAATTAACAATGGTGAAATAATATGGTGTGGTAGTTAAAGCTGTGTGTCAACTTGGCTGGGCAGTTTCATGTAGTTAGGCCCCATGAATAACTGGTAATCAACTCCATAGTGGAATCTGCAGTGAGCAGCTGAGTAGCTACCTTAGTGATGTGGTTTGCTTCCAGTATATAAGAAGCTTTGAGAAAGGTCCCGGAGCTTTTTGGCATGCTTGGACCCTGTATATAGCTGAGTCTTCATTCAGCAGCCTATCATGTTGCTTGCCAATCTTGGGACTGTTTCTGGCTTTGAACCAGTAATGTGCCGTGTTACTTAATAACCTTGGGACTGTGCCATTTTGCTTGTCGATCTTGGTTTGTCAGCCTCAGTAGCCAGCAGCTGCCTGAATTAAGAGAAACCTCCAGCTTTAGTGGGCTGACAGCAAGAGGCAGAGCTGAAGCCCAACGTCAAGGGGCCTTCCCCCAGCACCTAGAGATGGCACTTTGAACTCAGACCTCTAGTCTCCTGAACTGTAAGAGAATAAATCCTTGTTGGTTAAAGCCATCTATATGTGGTATTTTCTGTTAGACTGGCACTAGAAAACCAAAACATATGGACAGAAATAGGGAGAATGGTGACAAGATGTGAGGAATGTAACAATTGTCAATGAACTGTACATGTAAAAAAGATTGAATTGGTGTATAGCTTGTTCTGGATATTTTCACCAAAAAAAGGAAGAAGAATGTAGAAGGAGGTTTGTAATAACTACTGTATAAATAATAATTACTGTATTATAAATAATAATTACTGTAATTATAGACAGTCATGTAGATTCTTATAAAGGGGGCTGATATACACCTTGTCATGGTTTATGTACAGCCATTATAAAGCATGGGGTAGCCCTGAGTGTACTGTGTGGACTGATGCCTAAAATTAAGGGAAATAAGCAAGTTATAGAGTAGTGCGTAGAATGCCACAATTCATGTCAACAATGAAGTGGTGGATAAAGACTTGTCATCTATGGTTTGGGAAACATTGGCTTACATAATCTCTGGGAAAACCAAGACTTCTGGGTATTTGGAAGAAGAGACTGGTCTGGGCGATGTTGGAGAAATGAACGTGATCCATGTAGGTATATCTGAAATCTTAAACTGTAGAATTCTGTCTGGATGTCTGCTTGGGGTCTAATAGAGTCAGCCTGGACCTAGACCAGAAGTCCCAGGAAAGCTTTATGTTGAGAGCTGGCAGTACATTTCTGGGGTATTTCCAAGGGGCTTCTATACCCAACCTGCTTTCTCACTGGAAAAGCTATAAGGAACAGTAATTTTTCCCCTGTTTTCATTCACAGCTTTCTTTCTTTCCTTCTTTTTTTTTTTTTTTTTTTTATGATTTTGCCACAGTCATATGATTTGCTTAGTCATGTTCACCAAACCTAGACTCCTTCTTCCACTGTCAACTCAAAGCTGTCCATGCTTTATAATGGCTGCACATAAACCATGACAAGATGTGTATCAGTCCTCTTGATGGGAATCTACATGACTGTCCATCCTCTGTAATTATAGCAATGTTAATACAAACCTCCTTCTACATTCTTCTTCTTCTTTTTTTTTTGGTGAAAATAGGAAAATAGGAAAGAAGGACTCAGGGAAGAGGTGAGAACAGGGAGGAAGTGGGAAGAGAGCTGTTACATTGTGAGGAATTGCAGTCAGTGTCCTGAAACAAGATGTGTATGAGCTTCTGTATAGAAAATGAATTTGCTCTGTAAACCTTCATCCAAATTACAATAAAAATTAAAATAAAGGTAGTTCCGGTGAGATGGTGGAATAGGCAGAAAGACTGCACTGACCCTCTTCAACAAAGAAATGTTGTTGTTGTTGTTTGCCATCGAGTTGGACCTGACTCATAGTGACCTGTCCTTGGGTTTCCAAGGCAGTATCA
>NW_006921818.1:3601775-3603505 GCF_000298275.1 Orycteropus afer afer | reverse complement strand
GAAGACGGGCTGAGCTGTGGACTTTTGCCTGTCCAGAAGGTGCAGCCATTTTGAATGTTTACAAGTGGCTTCACCATTTTGGATATTTAAAGCAACAGCATTCTCCCAGATTCCAGGGACTTAAGAACAGGCTCTGCTTTTTGGGAACCACAAAGACATCCCGGATGCACAGACTACTGAAAAGGGGTGACATTCCCCTTGTTACTCTTATACCTCACACCCTCTTGGTGAACAGAGGTACGGCCATCCCTCACTCCCACCCACCTTCTAGGCTGGCAGGAATTCCATCCCAGTCTGTGTGCTTGGATGGAACCTGGGTGCCCTGCCCTGCCCTAGCCAGATTTTTTCTTCTTTTTTTAGTTAGTTTGTTTTTGTCTGCTTTAAAACTACTACTATTATTATTACTTTTGCCCTTTTTATTATCATTCTTTATTCTTCCTTTCCCAGGTTCTAGTTTTCAGCTTTTTTTCTTTGCCCTGCTCCTGGTTCCAATTGTTTTTCTTTCTTTCTTGTGGGTAACCCTGTTCTTGTTTTTCTTTTTGCATTTCTCCCATTTTTTCTTCATTATTCTCATTCTCTACTTTTTTTCTCTTATTGCCCTCTCCTCAGATATCGTGGTGATTTTTGTTTTGGTTTGTATTTGTTTCCTTTCCTTTTCTCTTTTTTGGTTACTGTTTCTGTGTGATTACAAGGTGTGTTTTTTGTCCATTTGCTTTTACTTTTTTGATGGTTATCCAATTGTTACTTTTGTCTAACTGAGTGGGAGACAGCAACAGTCTCCATATAACACAACTACACCCACACCTCCTGCAGCTTCACTTACTAAGTGATAGACACCACCTCCTTCTCCACCAATGGGTCTATGATAAACAACCACCAAGAAGAGCCTGACTCACCCTTAGCTGCTCTTCACAAACAGTTAACAGAGATCTAAATGCAACAACATCACAATGTCTCTGAGACAACAGATCATCACAGTCCACACAAAGAAACAAGATAAAGTGGTAGAAACAAGGGAACAGGATACAGACCCAGAACACATCCCTGAGGAAGAAATAACATTGGAACTCCCTGATAAGGAATTCAAACGAATTTTATTTAGGTATCTTCAAAGGATTGAGAGACAGATCAAGGAAAACACAGACAAATCCCTAGAAGTTTGGAAGAAAATAAAAGAACAAAATGATAAAACAAATATGAAAAATTAGAAATGATTCAAAATGTAAAGATAGAAATCCAGATGATTAATACTAAATTGTCAGAAATAGATAACACATTGAAAGGGCAAAGGAGTAGAATCGATGCAATGGAAGACAGAATTACTGACATTGAAGACAAATACCTGAATACTTCTTTGGAAAGGGATCAATCAGAAAAAGATCAAAACAAAATGAAGAAAGCCTATGGATCATGTGGTATACCATTAAAAGGAATAACCTATGTGTCATTAGAATCCCAGAACAGGAAGAGAAAAATAATACCACTGACAAAACTGTCCAAGATTTGTTGGAGGAAAACTTCCCTGATATGATGAAAGATGAGAATATATTCATTCAGGAAGTCCAATGAATCCCAAACAGGATAGACCCCAAAGAAAATCACCAGGGCAATCATCATCAAACTCATCAAAACCAAAGACAAAGACAGAATCCTGAAAGCAGCATAGGAAAAACAAAAAATTACTTACAAAGGACAGCCAGTAAGAATAAACTCTGATTTCTCAGCAGAAA
>NW_006921818.1:3589464-3596332 GCF_000298275.1 Orycteropus afer afer | reverse complement strand
AAAGCCAAAGAAACAAAAATAAATCAGTGGAGGAAATACTTGTGAATGTGACCTTTTTTGGAAGTATCTCTCTACCTCTGGGCACAGTAAAGGTTAACTCAGCATGTCTGGGTTGTTGATGGCATACACATTCTAAAGGCAGGTTTGGCCCTTTTCTGGCTCCTGGGAGTTGCCCTCGAAACCCTTGGAATATTTTATCTGATAAGAATGTCTTTGTTTACCTGGAGGCCATAGGCCATGCCAGATAGTCTATGCTAACAGTATGTCACATGTCATCAGCTTGACTCTGGAGCAGGTGGAGTCCTGCCTATGTGACTGACCCCCAGTAAGAACCCTGGACACTAAAACTCAGGTGAGCTTCCCTGGTTGGCAGTACTCTGTGTGTGCTGTTGTACATTGTTGCCGCGAGAATTAAGCAGTGTCTACATGACTACTGTGAGAGGACACCAGTTTGTACCTAGTATCTCCTGGACTTTGCCCAATGCACATTTTTCTTTTGCTAATTTTAATCTGTATCCTCTCATTCTAATACACTGTAACTATGACTATAACAACTTTACTGAGTTTTGTGAATCTTTTTAACAAATCAGGAGCTCTCATGGAGTAGTGGTTAAAGCATTCAGCTGCTAACCAAAAGGTTAGTGGTTTGAACCCACCAGCTGCTCTGTGGGAGAAAGATGAAACAGTCTGCTTCCATAAAGATTTACAGCCTTGGAAATCCTATGGGGGCAGTTCTACTCTGTCCTGTAGGGCCACTTTAAGTCAGAATTGACTTGATGGCAGTGGGTTTGATTTTTGGTGTAACAAATCACTGAACCTGAGGGTGGTCTTGGGGACTCTTGAATTTCCTTTCTTTCTTCTCTCCCTCCCTCCTCTTCCCCTTCTTCCCTCTCTTCTTCCTATTTATCTATCATCTATCTATCTAACTACCTATCTATCGATTTGCTTTTACATGAAGAGACTGTCCAGGGAAAGAGGTACAAGACGCTGGAAGCAGTGATTGCTTTTAAGGAAAGTAACTGGGTAACAGGAATGGGATATTTCTTTTAGAGTTTGAAATTCTTGTCATTATCTGGATGGCCTGATCCAAAGATTCTCCCCAAGGAGAGCAGCTCCAGCTCACTCCAGAGCACCTCCCAGAGCCCTGACCCCATTGGGCTTAGCTCTAGGGCAGCTCTGAGTCATGAGCTCTGATGTCTGGGAGGCATGAATGATAAAAGTGCTGTTGTATAAAGGTGGCAGAGCTGCATGACAATGATATGGATTGAATTGTGTCCCCTTAAAAGAGATGTTGAAGTCTTAACTCCCAGTACCTGAGACTATGACCTTGTTTGAAAATAGAGTCTTTGATGATGTAATCAGTTAGTTAACATGAGGCCATATTTGAAGTAGGGTGTGTTATAATCCAATTTGAATGGTGTCTTATAGAAGAGAAGAGACACAGAGGGGAGACAACCATTGAGTTGTGCTGTAGCTGCAAGCCAAGGAATGTCTGGGGCTACTAGATGCCCAGAGGGACAAGAAACGATCTTTCCCTAGACCATGGCTCTATGGACACCCTGAATTTGGACTTCTAGCCTTCAGAACTGTGAGAGAATAAATTGTTCTTTGAAACCACCCACCCCAAAATACCACCTCATGTGGTATTTTGTTACAGAAGCACTAGAAAACTTACACAGACAGTGACTCATCTCTTTGGTTGTGTTAGGTGGCATGCTAATAAGTGCCCAGAATCATCAGGGGGAGTATTCAGACTTCAAGTAAACCCCGTAAGGACTCTCTGGGCTTACTCAGAGACTTTTCCTAAGGGACCTGTATTTGGTCTTTCTCCAGGCAGCCTGAGTTATGTTTAAGTAAGGGCTGCACTCTCCCTCCATCCCCCTCAAAGGTAAGCAGTGCATAAGAGGCTTCCCCAGATCCCTACTAAATCAGTGAGAGTGGACACCCCTGGTGACTGTCCATGGAGGCTTTCCACTGAGACTTCATCTGATTTTCGCTAAATGCATTTCATTCACAAGATAGTGAGTTTGGGCTCTTTTAGTGAACACCATGTACTAGGATCCTTCTTCCTCATCATTTGACTGGATGTGCCAAAGGAGGGAACAGAAAAAGCCCTGGAGGCAGACAGCAGACTGGTAATGTCCACAATTAGGTGAAAAGCTTCAGATGGTCTGTGAAAAAAGATGGTCTTGGGCTTATTGTTTAATAGGGCAAATATGAGAAATGACATTTTGAACCAGTTAACCTTTCATGGCTGTGGAGTTGAGGAAGGATTGAGCGGTCTTTATGATCTTTTGGATTTGGTTTAAGGATTGGGACCCTCTTCAAGGTTAGAGGGCTGTGGTCAACACTATTAGTGCTCACCACTTTCAGGTTCCCTACCCCATCCTGATGCATGGGAAGACTACATATCCCAGTCCCTTGCAGATTGAGCAAGGTCTTGTGACTTCTAGCCAATGAAATGTGGGAATCCCAGGCTGAGGCATTTTAAAAGCTGGTGTGTCACTTTCTTGTTCACTCTCTCCCCCTCCTATGTCATCCTTGGAAACTATACATTGGGACAGCAGCAGTGTCACTAGATAAAAGGAACTGGGTCCCTGAAGGACTTGTTGTTGTTGTTGTTTGCCGTCGAGTTGGCCCCGACTCATAGCGACCCCTCCTTGGGTTTCCGAGGCAGTATCACTACGGAAGTAGGATTGCCCAACCTTCCTTCCGAGGAGTGGCTGGTGGGTTTGAACCGCCAGCCTTCTGGTTAGCGGTCAAGTGCTTTAGCCACTATGCTACCAGAGCTAGATGGATGAAAAAACCACTGATCTACATTAGGCTTTGTGTGAATGAGCTATAAACATTTGTATGATTAGACCAGGTCTAACTGGTCAATGTGACACAATACCTGACTAATACAAGAGGAGAATATGGGAGCTTAGAGAATGGAGGCTTGGTTGGGACAAGCACCTAAGGAACAAGCCTCCCAAAGCTTTTGAGTGATAAGCTCAAATAAAATGTGAGTCTCAGGGTGGGAGTTAAGGGTGGGAGGAGAGGTACTTGCAAACTCTCCTAGAGGGCAGTCTGTTAATTTCCCACCCTAATCATTCTAACTTTTTCTGAGAAGTGCAACTGAAGGTTCTACTTTCCTGAAATGCTTCTTGTTTGGTTATCTGGATGGCCTGATTCAAAGATTCTCCCCAAGGAGAGCAGCTCCTTGATGTCTTTTATGAGCATCCATCTGCCTCAGACTTTAGATCTTGACAGGGTCACTTCCAAAATTTAATTCAGTAAAAGTTTATTGAATGTTCACTGTGTACCAGGTCCTGTGTGCCAGGTGGCAAAGGTACAGAGATAGTTGCTGCCTGAGGAGATGAAATGGGGCAGTAAGATTAGTGGTGTGATACAGTATTCACAGGGCAGTGGTGGTTCCAGTGGTTGAATTCTCACCTTCTGTGATCGAGAGCTAGGTTCTGTTGGTGGCCAAAGCACCTCAAGCACAACCCCCACCCACCTGTCACAGAAGGTTTGTGTGTTACTGTGATGTTGAATGGGAGCTCTGGTAGCCTAGTGCCTAAGGCACTTGTCTGCTAACCAGAAGACTGGCAGTTGAAACCCACCAGCCACTCCTTGGAAGGAAGGTTGGACGATTTGCTTCCATAGTGATACTGCCTCAGAAACCCAAGGAGGGGTTGCTATGAGTTGGGTCTGACTCGATCGCACATAACAACAACAACAACAACATGATGTTGAACAGGTTTCAGGGGAGCTTCTAAGACAGATTAACATGAAAGGCCTGTGCAAAAAGGGCAAGGAGGCCACATGTTCTGACCTCCTCTAATCCCACAATAGGAAGAAAGAATCACCATCAATAGCCCAAGGCCTATTCCTGCCAGGCCAGACATGCTGCCTTCCTCCAGCCCTTTCTCCAACCGTTCCTCCCAAAGCACCCACCACCTCTCTCCTGGGTTCAATAATTCACTGCAGTGGCCACACAGAACTCACAGATTACAGGGTTTATTAGGGGAGCACCAGGCTACAATTCAAGTTCAGGAAAAATGCTGTCTCTCTCCCAGCCCACCGTCTCTCATCCAAGTCTCTCACAGTCTCTCCCCAAGCAGTGCATGTCCCTTGGTGTCTTACTCAGCAATGCATGTCTCTTGCATCTCTTTCCCAGCAGCACATGTCTCTTTCAGTAGCGCGTGTCTCTTTCAGCAGCACGTCTTCCTCAACCAGCAGTCAGAGAGAGTTCTGCCTCTAGAAGGCCTCCTTTTGAGCTTGGCAAGTGGCTACACCAACCAATCATAACAACAGAATTCTAAGCACCTGAGAGTGAGCCTCCCATAACATTGCATTGTGCCACGCCCAATAGAAATAACCCAGGTGGATAACATTTACAATCAGGAGCTCCTCAGTTGCTCATTCCACCACTGAGTTTACAATGACTTATGGGTAGAAAAGCCATACTAAGTAATTTACTACAGTCTACTGTACTTCTGAAAATCAGCTACTGAAAGTCATATGGATCACACTGGCCAATCCACAGCTGATCATGGGCAGCATTACCTTTCATTGTGCATGGGATTGTGCCACGCACATCAGATCAGTCAGGGCTGATTGGATGGTAGCCAATCCACAACAAGGGTATGCACAAGATGTTTTGGGGCAAAAAGAAGATGGGAACTCACTATGGCTGGGAGTGAGTGATGGGAGGGTTCACAGAAGAGCCAGTTCTTTTTTTTTTCTTTTTCTTTTTCTTTTTTATTGTAATTTGGGTGAAAATTTACAGAGTAAATTCACTTTCCATACAGCTGTTCACATACACTTTCTCTCATGATATTGACCACAATTCACCACAATGCAACAGCTCCCCTCTCACTTCCTCCCAACAGTTACCTCTTCCCTGTGTCCATCTCTCCATGCATCCTGCCCCCTGAGCTGTCTCCCTGTACATAAACAGCCCTTCTTTCTCCCATGATTGTTCTCTCCAAGGAGTGTATCAACCTAGTGTAAATGTCCACCTCCTATGCCTGTCTTTTGTTTGGCTGGAAGCCACAGATGTGGGTTCAATTCCAGACCTGAAGGGCAGCTAGGGGCCATAGTCTCAGTGGTTCCACTGGGCTCTATCAGACCAGCAAACCTAGTCCCCCTCCTTTTTTTTCCAAATGATTTTGAGTTTTGTTCCACATTATTTTCCCTCTCTATCCAGGATCTCCTACATAGATCCCCCTCTGAGCGATTGACAGTGGTAGCTGGGCACCATCTAGTTCTGGTCTCATAGTTGTGTAGGCTACAGATTTCATGGTGTACCAGTCACTAGGATTAATTCTTTCCATGAATCTTTGGTTTTCTTCATTCTTCTTTGCTCTGGATGAGGAGAGACCCATCGTCGCATCTAGATGGCTGCTTGCAAGCTTTTGAGATCCCAGTTGCTACTCGCCAAAGTAGCAGGTGGAACACTGTTTTTGTAGTATGTTATGCCAATTGTGCTTGATGTACCCTGTGAGTATGGTCCCAAGCCCACAGGTTCAACTACTCAGTCCCTCTGGGTAGCTGGCTGTGACCAGGAAGTGACTACAACCTTGTCCCTTGTCAGCTCTACTATACACCTGGGAATTCAGATCATACAAATACACTTATAGGACGATTGTCAAGAGGCAGTTCTTCTGTCGAATTTTCAAAGGATAACATGTATTTTCCATGTAGACAAGGGCAGGAAGAACATTACTGGAAGAGGGAATAGCACCTGTGATGTTACAGCACTATGATTTCTCTGGTGCTGCTGGGGCTGCATCAACAAGAAGGGATGGATTGTAACTAAGTTTGGGCTTCTCTACGAAAATCTGCTTTGGAAGATTGTTTTACTACTTAATGCTTATTGTATATGTGTTTTAATGGAGAATAAACATTTTTCATGTAACTTAAAATTTTTTTTAGAGAATTAAATTTTTATTATAGAAAAGTAAAAGTTTCTAGAAAAAAGGAAAGCAAAAACCTTTTAAATGGTTCGTATTCATTGACTCAGTAGTCTTGGTCTTAGGAATTTGAAAATAGAATTTGAAAATAGAAAATAAACATTTCTGTTCACAGTTGGTGATATTTGTGATAGTTTTTTTTTTTTAAAAAAGAAATCTAGATGTTTCACAATAGAAAGATGTTTAGCTAAATTATGTCATGTTACATAAAATGTGATGCTAAGGAAGTGTTCAGACATGTGAGGAAATGCCTACACTGTCAAACAAAAGTGCAGGATACTACATTTTATATACAATAAAATCACTGTATAAAAATGTTTAGAATATGCAGAACAGAAATATACTTGCATCTTATTCATGAGTTATAACTTGTGACTGGTGAAGTTATGGGTTATTTAAAATTTCTTTTTTATACTTTTCTATTTCCTAAAGTACTCAGTCTTCACCAGTTTGCAGACTTGCATGCGTGTTAGAATGGGTGGCTCATTCTTCTCTCAAACCAAAATCCAAAATCCAAAATCACTGCCATCGAGTTGATTCTGATTCATAGTGACCCTATAGGACAGAGTGGAACTGCCCCATATGGTTTCCAAGACTGTACATCTTTACAGAAGCAGACTGCCTCATCTTTCTTCCATAGGGTGGCTAGTAGGTTTGAACCACTGACCTTTTGGTTAGCAGCAAAATGCTTTAACCATTACAACACCAGAGCTCCTTCATTCTTCTCTAAATACCAAGAAAATCTTTAATTCCCTCCCCCCAAAATCAATGGAAAGTCTTGGAGGAAGGTCTGTTAACAACAGCTAACCTGTGCTTGCCCTGAATGCTGTTAGGAAAACAGTAAAAAGTATTTGTGAACCAGTCAGGCTTTGAAACTTGGTTTGGAGACTTGCAAGAAAATGTATGAT
>NW_006921818.1:3587553-3588888 GCF_000298275.1 Orycteropus afer afer | reverse complement strand
TTAAGGCCACATGACAGGAACAGCAAATATGACAGCCACGGGAGGCCCGGACGTGGAAGGAAGGTCATGTACTGTGGGAAGCAAACCAACAAGCCACTCACAATGAGGAGGAGAACAGGTGAAATGGTAAACAATGGGGGTTGGGCTGCATAGGCTATTTTGCTGACTTGAGACCCATAGAGTGTTACATGCAGAGTGTTTAAAACTTCTTGCTGAAGACTTCATGGTCAGATTGCTCAGACAGATGTAGCCTGCCTGCATTTCAGCAAAGGTGGAGGGAATATGCCTTAGTTTTCTAGTGCTGCTATAGCAAAAATACTACAAGTGTGTGGCTTTAACAAACACAGTTCATTTTCTAACAGTTCAAGAGGCTAGAAGTCTGAATTCATGGTGCTAGCTCTAGAGGAAGGCACTCTCTCTGCTTCAGCTCTGTAATCCCAGTGGTCCTCAATTTCTTGGTGATCCCCATGTGGCATCTATCTTCCCACATTTGTGCTTGCTTCTCTCTGTGTCTACATTGTTTTGTGTATCAGTCAGCAGTAATGACACTGATACAGTGCCATTAACATAAACAAAAACCCTATCCCCAAATAGGATTACATCCACATGCACAGGGGTTAGGATTCCAACACATATTTTGGGGGAACACAATTCAGCTCACAGCAGAAGAGTCTAGCAAAGGCAGTACCCTGTGCACTGATTACCTGTGGGAAGGTACCTGTTAAAGGTTATAGCTCTATACCCACACCTATGGGGAGAGAGAGAGAAAAAATGCTACATGATCTCTAGTGTTGTCCGGAGCCTTGAAGAAAGTGACCAGTCCCAGTTCCCACCTTATGTCAGAATCCTTCTGGCACTGACTCAGCTCTCCAATGCCAGGCAGATTCACTGCTTTGTAAAATTCTTTGAATCTGAATTTTCGCAAAAGATGTTCCAGCAAATTCTTCTCTCATGCTGAGTGCCTCAAGTAAGTTTGGGAAACCTGGTATACACTTTCCCATTAGGGGGAATCACATCACACATGAGTGTATCAAGGACTCTGAGAAGTTCTGTAAAAATGAAGCCTATTTAATTTTCTTTAGCCTTCATCTCCCCCCCCCCCTTTTTCCATATTAACTTCCATTAATCATTAGACCATCCCCATTGGTCTAATGAACCTATTAGCTGGAAAATGCTGCACTGGTGGTTAGAAAAGAGTTGTTGTATATATTAAGAATCTATTCCTGTGCAGTCCTTTATATAACGGAAACCTACTGGTGTGTGTCCCCAGCCTCTCCCTGTCCCACTTCCCCAGCTTCTTCAGCTGTTCCTCACAAGCCAGCTCTTTGGGTCTCC
>NW_006921818.1:3584763-3585913 GCF_000298275.1 Orycteropus afer afer | reverse complement strand
TAACTGTGGTGACCTCAGTTCCATCATGTCCCATGTAAGTTAGCCTTTGCCCTCTGCCAAGCTCAGCATGCATTTAAGTACAAGAATAAAGACATTCTTGTTGTGTATGTTTTCACCAGAATAACGGGGGATGGGGGGTGGGGCGGTAAGAATAAAGACATTACCTGCTGACACCTGCAAGTGTGTGCAAAAGATTGAGGTCATGAGGGACTTTAAAAATAAAATTGGGCCAATTTAGGTGTTGTTGGATGAGATGCTGCAGCTTACAGAAGTATTTCCTTCAACATTGAGAGGGACAATGAAGAGGGTTGATTCCAGGATCTCAGCTGAAGGACGAAGCTTCAAAGAGTTCAGCAGAAGACCTCCTGGCTCAGGCAGCAGGCAGCATGAGCCAGCCTTCAGAAAGGGATGTGATCTGAGTCTGATGACCTCCTAGTTAACTTTAGTAATACTTTTGAGAAATGATGGAGCAGAACTTTGGGTGCAGCTTTCAGTAGCTTTTAGGAACATAAGAACATGATGGCATTGGAATGCTTGTGATATTCTTATAGCTGTGGTGCATAAGAAGTTGAAAAGGCTATCAGCGCTTTCAGACATGAATCCCATCCTGCAGTATTGCTGGATGAGTGTGGCCAAGCTGGCAGATTGATTGCAAACACAGGACAAGCCTTACCTGTGGGCCACCAGAGGGAAGGAAGTGGCTGACCTGATCTCAGAGGACTGCAGCTCCCTGTAGGATGATGGTGGGATGGACATTTGTTATGCTTTTATTAACAAGTTTCTCATGGGACAAACCGTTACTCTTTCTCCTACCCTCAAGATGATGTGGAAATGGCAGGTGCCAACTGAGCTTTGGAACAGATAAGTGTGTTGTTGCCACCCACCAGAACCAATGATGTTATGCGTCATGGTAGATGGGAAAGATAGAAGAAAGCTATTTGGTGTGGGTGATGCTGTCCAGATGTATGTTAGATCTGGGAACCCTGCCATGAGGAAATGTGCATGAACAGAAGAGGAGAAGAAGAGATAGCAGCTTTGGGGAGAAGGGTAATGTGGGCTGAGTCTAGCATCAGCCCAGAAAGGTGACATTTCATTAATAACAGAAGTGTCAGGAGATGTCATGAGCTATTCAGAGTCTAGACTGGGAGGG
>NW_006921818.1:3580591-3581958 GCF_000298275.1 Orycteropus afer afer | reverse complement strand
TTTTTCTGATTTTAGGTCATTAGCATTCAATACGTCAAATAGATTATTCAGATGATCTTTAAATTCTGGTTGGATATAGTCAAGGTTGTATTTTGGCTCTCCTGGACTTGTTTTAATTGTCTTCAACTTCAACTTGAACTTGCTTATGAGCAATTGATGGTCTGTTCCACAGTCAGCTGCTGGCCTTCTTTTGACTGAGGATATTGAGTTTCTCCATCACCTCTTTCCACAGATGTATTTGCTCTGATTCCTGTGTATTCCATATGGTGAGGTTCATGTGTATAGCCATTGTTCATGTTGTTGAAAAAGGTATTTGCAATGAGTAAGTTGTTGGTCTTGTAAAATTCTATCATGCAATCTCTGGCATAATTTCTATTACCAAGGCTGTATGAAGTATGAATCTAGGAAAATTAGAAGTTGTCCAAAATGAAATGGAATGCATAAAAATCAATATCATAGGCATTAGTGAGCTGAAGTGGACTGATAATGGCCATTTTCAATCAGACAATCATATGGTTTACTATGCTGGGAATGACAAATTGAAGAGGAATGGCATCACATTTGTCATAAAAAAGAACATTTCAAGATGCTGTCAGTGATAAGAGAATATCCGTATGTCTACAAGGAAGACTGGTTAATAGTATTATTCAAATTTATGCACCAACCACTGAAGCCAAAGATGAAGAAATTGAACATTTTTACCAATTTCTCCATCCTGGAATTGACCAAACATGCAATCAAGATGTATTGATAATTACTGGTGATTGGAATGCAAAAGTTAGAAACGAAGATGAAGCTTGAGTAGCTGGAAAATACGGCTTTGTTGAAAGAAATGAGTATGGAGATTACATGATAGAATTTTGCAAGATGAATGATTTATTCATTAGAGATCCCTTTTCAACAATATAAATAGTCAATATACATGTGGACCTCATGAGATGGAATACACAGGGATCAAATCAACTACATCTGTGGAAAGAGGCCATGGAGAAGCTCAATATCATCAGTCAGAACAAGGCCAGGAGAATTGTGGAATAGAGCATCAATTACTCATAAGCAAGTTCAAGTTGAAGCTGAAGAAAATGAAAACAAGTCCATGAGAGCCAAATTATGACATTGATTATATCCCACCTGAATTTAGAGACCATGTGAAGAATAGATTTGATATATTGAACACAAATGACCAACGACCAAATGAGTTGTAGGATGACATCAAGAACATCATCCATGAAGAAAGCACAAGGTCATTAAAAAGACAAGAGAGGACAAAAAGACAAAAATGGATGTCAGGAGACTGAAACTTGCTCTTGAATGGAGAGTAGCTAAAGCAAGTGGAAGAAATGATGAAATAAAAGAGCTGAACAGAC
>NW_006921818.1:3575422-3580316 GCF_000298275.1 Orycteropus afer afer | reverse complement strand
GTGTTCACTTGTTTATATCAAGAAATTTAGAAGAGCTACCTGGCCAACTGACTGAAAGAGACACAGTTTTGTGCTCAGGCCAAAGAAAAGTGATCCCACAGAATGTGGAAATTATTGAACAATATCATTAATATCACATGCAAGTAAAATTTTGCCCAAGATAATTCAAATATGGTTGCAGCAGTACCTTGACAGGGAACTGCCAGAAATTCAAGCCAAATTCAGAAGAGTACATAGAATGAAGGATATCATTGATGATGTCAGATGGATATTGGCTGCAAGCAAAGAATACCAGAAAGGTGTTTACCTGTGTTTTATTGACTACGCAAAGGATCATGTGCATAGTTTTAAATCCGGAAAGGTGTGTAGCAGAGTTATATCCTTTCACCGTATTTATTCAATCTGTATGCTAAAGGAATAATCTGAGAAGCTGGACTATATGAAAGGAAAGCAGGATCAGGATTGAGGAAAGATTTGTTAACAACCTGCAATATGCAGATGACACAACCTTGGTTGCTTAAAGTGAAGACTTGAAGCACTTACTGATGAAGATCGAAGACTATAGCCTTCAACATAAAGAAAACAAAAATACTCAAAACTGAACCAATGAGCAATATCATGACAAATGATGACAAGATTGAACTTTTCAAGGATTTTATTTTACTTGGAATCACAATCAATGCCCATGGAAACATCAGCCAAGAAATCAGATGACGCATTCTCTTGGCATATATGCCCCAAAAGACCTCTTTAAAGTGTTAAAGAGCAAAGATGTCACTTTGAAGACTAAGGTATGCCTGACCAAGCCATGGTATTTTCAATTGCTTCATATGCATATGAAAACTGGACAGTGAATAAGGAAGACCAAAGAAGAACTGATGCCTTTGAATTGTGGTGTTGGAGAAGAATATTGAAAATACCATGGACTGTGAGAAGAATGAAAAAATCTTTCTTGGAATAAGTGCAGCCAGAACGCTCCTTAGAAGTGAGAATGTTCAGACTTTGTCTTACATACTTTGATGATGTTGTCAGAAGGGATCAGTCCCTGGAGGATATCCTGCTTGGTTAAGTAGAAAGTCAGTAAAAAAGAGGAAGACCCTCAATAAAATGGATTGACACAGTGGCTGCAACTATGGGCTCAAACATAACAAAGATTGTGAGGATGGTGCAGGACTGGACAGTGTTCTGTTCTGTTGTACATGGGGTCCCTGTGAGTTGGAACTGACCCATTGGCACCTAACAACAACAGTAACAATATGGGCAAATAGTAAGGGTGATGGAGAAGTTAGGGGGCAGGTGTCTTATGCATGTCTTACCCATGACTCCTACATACCTGTCTTTCTCAGAGTCCCTTCAGGAGACGTGGAATATCAAGGGATGTTCTTGCCATTGTGGAATGAAAGCCTGGCTTGCCAGGGCTGAGTGATACAGGCTGAGGGTAATGTCTGGCCTGTAGAAGTTGAAGCAAGATGGTAGCAGGAGGCTACCCTTCATATTCTGGGTCACCTGTAAGGAAGAGGCTGGTACAAAGGGAGTCCTCTGCTGAATAGAGGAGAGTTTGGAACATGGACACGAGGATCCTACATAAATGACATGTTAAAAAAGAAAAGAAAAAAAAAGATGACAGAGTAGAAGACAAAGGCTTTTGATTTGAAAATGAAAGCTTATCAATTCAAGGAAATAACAAGAGGAGATCTGTTGTCATAAAGTGGGAATTGATGGCTAGGTTGGAGTGTGAGGACTTTGAAAGTTTTTTGAGAGGCTTCTGGAAATAGGAGGCACAGGCAAGGTAGATGTCTTACTCTGTATTGGACTGTTGTAATGGTTAAAGTTGTTACATTGCTGGGTAGAGGAGAAAGCCAGCAGCCAAGTGAGTGGGAAGAAAACACAGAATATCAACTTTATCCAAAGCCACTGAGGTGCAACCACCCCTGACTGTCACAAATTTCAGCATAACTGTACTGTTGTTAGTTAACATACTGAAACCAGCTAACATGTGTACCTGCATCAGTGGAAATATTTGACAGGAAGGCAGAGAACATTGGATGAAGCAATAGAGAGAAATAGGAAATGGAAAAATAATAAAAAATTGAAATTAATGGATTTTATAAAACAGTCGAATGTTCATAGATATCCCATGCATTTGGTAGCAGAATCACAGTTATAATTCTCAAGCATGTAACTCTATCTAAAAATTATTTTTAGAAAAACATATGACCAAAACACACTAAAACTGTGGCCATGTTCTGCAAAGAAATAGCCTCCTTATGTAATCACATGGCATCAAACAGGACTATTTCAATGTAACAGAAGAACTATGTACTTCCAATAATATGTATATATATATATATTTCACTTTGGTTACAGAGAATGCTGTTATAGTTTGAAAAAATAGCAAGCAGAGACTCTAAAAATGGTGTCTCACTCCTGACTCTTCTCTTGACTTCTTGATCATCTAGGCTAGGTGATTTGTTGGTCAAATGAAGTGTCTTCCTTAATAATTCTGTTGCCTTTAATATTTTCTTTATTTTTATCTGGATGCAGGTTCCCAATTTTATTAATGTCACACTTCAAGAGCATGTCACTGCTCAGGAGATTGACAGCTACTTCTGCCAGGAGCTCATTTATAAGAGGAATGAGAGAATTGGAAAGTGGGTGAAATTTCTCCTGGAGAAGTTCCCAGACAAAGGCTTTTTCTTTGCCTTTGGAGCTGGTGAGTTGTAGGTCACTTTTGATTAGGCCCTGGGGTCTGATGGTTCTACCATGGAATGAATGCTGAGGTGAGCCCTTGGTCAGGGCCTGTGTTAGCCAGGAGGTGAGATGAAGAGAGTGATGCCTTCCTTGACTTATTTCTATTGCAGAGTGACTACTCCTGGTGTCTGAGTATCCAGCATGGTTGAAACATTGCTGGATAGCCTGGGGCTTGTAGCGTCTCCCATGCCTTCCCTCTCCACACGGGGTTTGTGATTATTTCCCAGCTGGGAAGACATTTTTCTCTTCTCTGAACTCAGCACTTAATCTTAACTTCTTTTCTGGAACTTCTCACCTTTTTTTTTTTTTTTTTCAAATTTTTACTAAAATCTGTCTGTCTTCTATCTCCTATCAGACTATAAGCTTCCCTACTGTAGGGCCTGGGACTTGTACATCAGCTATTATTAACTATTAATAGCATACATAGAGATGGACTGGGAAAATTATATATATATATATTTTGTGAGCTTTTTGAAATAAATTCTTTCCTCTTCTTGAGTGGTTCTAACAGCTTTGCAGCCACAAGGACTTAATGACAGGAACAGCAGAGTCTGAGTGGTGTGCAGAAAGAACACTTTATTGCCTGGATTGTCTCCTCTGGATTCTAGCTTCATTTACTTGGACTAATCACCTCCCTCAGTTTCTTCAGCAGTAAAATGGAGAGTTGTTGAATTCATAACAACATATAGAAAAATACAGCAAAATAGCAGATATGAATCCTGCCTTACAAGTAATTACAAGTTTGCAAATGAACTATACATTCAAATCAAAGGCAGAGAGTGATGGAATGGAAAAAAAGAACATAAGAGCCAACTAACTATGTACTGTCTACAAAAGACACAGGATACAACCAGATTAAAATTAAGAGGATGGGAAAGATACACCTTGCTAACAGTAACCAAAAGATTGCTGGTGTGGCTAAATTAAATCAGACAGAACTGACTTGAAGATAAAGAGTTACTAGAGACAAAGAAGGGCATTCTGTAATGATAAAGATCAATTCAGGAGGAAGACATAACAATGATAAACATGCACTTAGCAACAGAGCCCCAAAATGCATGAAAAAAAAAAAAAAGATAGAATGGAAGGAAGAAGTATAGTTGGAGACTATAATAACTCACTTTCAATAATGGAACAAATAGGCATAAGAACAATAAGGAAATAGACTTGAACAACATGATAAACCAGACCTAATAGATATCTCTATAACAATGCATTATTTTCTAGTACATGAAGAACATTATCCAGGATAGACCACAGGTTAGTGAATGAAACAAGCATCAGTACATTTAGAAGAATTAAATTAATACAAACTATGTTCTCTGACTACAATAGGATAAAATTAGAAATCGACAACAGAAGGAAATTTGGACAATTCACAAATATGTGGAAATTAAACAACACATTCTTAAATAACCAGTAGATCAAAGAAAGAGTCACAAAGGGAAAGAAGCATTTGACAAAAATCCAACACCATTTCATGATAAAAATATCCCCAAACTAGGAGTAGAAGAGAATTTCCTCACCTGATAAAGAACGTCTGAAAGACTCAGCTAACATTATATTTATTGGTGACAGACTGAGCTCAGGAACAAGTTAAGGATATCTGGTCTCTCCACTTCTGTCCATCATTGTATGGAAGCTCCAGTGAGGGCAATTCAACAACAAAAAGGATCCAGATTGGAAAGAAGTAAAACTATCTCTTTTTAAATGACATGATCAGTGTATGAAAAATCCTATGGAACATACACGTGCAGAGTATTAGAACTAATAGCCAAGTTAGCAAGTTTGCAGAATACAAGATTTATATACAGAACTTATTATATTTCTATATTTTAGCAATGAATAATCTGAAAATGAAATAAAGAAACTGATTTTATTTACAATAGCATAAAAATATTCTTAAGCATATTTTATGCTATTTACAATAGCATAAAATAAACTTAAGAAAACAAGTACAAGGTTTGTACAATGTGACTTAGTTATATTATTGTTGTTGTTGTTAGGTGTCATCGAGTCATCTCCGACTCATAGTGACCCTGTGCACAGCAGAACGAAACACTGCCTGGTCCTGTGTCAGCCCCATGATCCTTGCTGTACCTGAGCCCATTGTTGCAGCCACTGTGTCTATCCATCTTGTTGA
>NW_006921818.1:3573687-3575032 GCF_000298275.1 Orycteropus afer afer | reverse complement strand
CCCAATGCAATACATCGTCTGGTGTCTTGACTGCTGCTTCCATTGGTGTTGATTGTAGAACGAAGTAATATGAAATCCTTGACAACTTCAGTCTTTTCTCCATCCACCATGAAGCTGTTTATTGGACCAGTTGTGAGGATTTTTGTTTTCTTTATATTGAGGAGTAATCCATACTGGAATCTGTAGTCTTTAATCTTCATCAGTAAGTGCTTCAAGTCATCCTCACTTTCAGCAAGCAAAGTTGTGTCATCTGGGTATCACAGGTTGTTAATGAGTCTTCACTTAGTTATATAGTGCTGCTATAACAATAATTCCACACATGGAATGGTTTTAATAAACAGAATTTTTTTTCTCTCAGAATTTAGGAGGTAGAAGTCCAAATTCAGGCTGCCAGTTCTAGGGGAAGGCTTTTTTTCTATTTCAGCTCTGGAGGAAGGTCATTGTCTCCTTAGAGATCACCACATGTCTTGGCATCAGTCTTCCCCTGGATAGAGGAGGTTCACAGAACAGGGGGCCAAAGGATGTACTCCACTCCTGGTTGTTCTTTCTTGGTGGTAGTCAGGTCCCTCCTTTCCTGATTGCTTCTCTCCTTTTATCTCTTGTAAGATAAAAGATGATGCAGGCCACACCCCAGGGAAACTCCCCTTACATTGGATTAGGGCTCTGACCTGAGTAATGGTGTTCCATCCTACCCTAATCCCCTTACAATTGATTGGCAGATCACATCAGATCACATCATGGAGATGATTACATAATTACATAACTACCAAATTACATCATTACATAACATCCAAATCACTGAGAATCAGGCCTAGCCAAGTTGATGCATACTTTTTGGGGATGCAATTCAATCCATGACACAATGAAAACTACCAAGCATGACTGAAAGAAATTGAAGTAGAGCTAAGTAATTGCAAAGACATTTCATGTTCATGAATTGGAAAAGTATTATTATTAAGATGACAATACTCCCAAAGTTGATGTATAGATTGAAAATAATACCTATCAAAATCCCAGCTGATCTTTCTGCAGAAATTAACAAGCTGATCCTAAAATTCATATGGAACTGAAAGGGATCCAAAATAGGCAAAACGATAATGGAAAAGAACAAAGTCGGAGAACTCACAACTTCCTAATTTCAAAACTTAATATAAAACTACAGTAATTGATAAAGTGTGATGCTGGCATAAGGATAGACATATAGAAGGACAGAATAGGATTGAGAGTTCTGAAATAAATAGTAAACCTTGATATTTTTGGTCACTTGATTTTCAATTGGATGTCAAGCCCATTCAATGGGAGAAAGAATAGTCTTTTTCAATAAATGATGCTGGAAAACTAGTTG
>NW_006921818.1:3571065-3573407 GCF_000298275.1 Orycteropus afer afer | reverse complement strand
TTTTTTTTCTGTCTCATTGCACTAGCTAGGACTACCAGTATGATTTTTGGATAGAAATGGTGAGAGGGGATAACTTTACCTTATTTTCTATCTTAAGATGAAAGCATCCAGTTTCTTTTTGTAAGTGTTCTTTTCCAAGTTGAAGAGGTTCCTCTCTATTTAAAGTTTGCTTAGAATTTTTACCATGAATGGTGTTAGAGTCTGTTAAATATTCTTTCTGCATCAGTTGAAATGATTGTGTGATTTTTCTCTATTAATGTGGTTGATTACATTGATTTACTTTTTCTTAAATTTTTTTCATCATTTAATGAATGGAATATTCATTTTTCTTGCAATTAATATGCTTTTTATAGCTAACTTGGACCAAACAAGACTATTTGTGCATCTTTTCTGTAAAGTTTCACCATATGCAGATTATTCCTTACACGACCTTTCTTTCTCCCCTCCCCCTTCTCTTGTATGAAGTTTTTCTCTTTTTTTGGGGCAGGGGAAGGAATACACAAGAAAACATACACCTATTCAACAATTTCTACATGTACAGTTCAATGCCATTGGTTACATTTTTCATATTATCTTACCATTCTTGCCATCTCTACCCATATTGTTCCACCAACTTTCACCAACTTTACCTTAGACTCAGTGGCCCTAAACTTTTCATCTATGCTTTAGAGTTACTGTTGTAGTTATGTAGTGCTGGTATTACAGAAATACTACAAATGGATGACTCTAACAAACAGAAATCAATTCTCTTACAATTCAAGAGGTGAGAAGTACGAATTAAAAGTATCGGCTCTAGGAGAACATTGGCTCTAGGAGTATGCCTTATCTTTCTGTCAGCTTTGGAGGAAGGCCCTTGTATCTTCAGCTTCTGCTTCTTAGTTCCTTAGAGATCTCCATGTGTCTTGGCATCAACCTTACCCTGGGTCTAGGAGGTTGTCAGCACAGACATCCTAGGTCCAAAGGACAAGCTTCAGTTGTGGTTCTTCTTTCTTAGTAGTAATGAGGCCCCTCTCTTTCTCTGCTTGCTTCTTTCTCCTTTTATCTCTTGTAAGAGAAATGGTTTGACTCAAGCAAGGGTGTGACTTGAGTAAGGGTGGTGACTTGATTAAGGGTGATATGCACCACATTAATCTTGCGTCATTAACATATGGAAGTGAGGATTTACAATATAACACAAAATGAAAGATAATGACATCAGATCACAAAATGGAGGACAACCACACAATACTGGGAATCATGGCCTAGCCAAGTTGATAGATATTTTTTGGGGGCACAATTAAATACATGACAGTTGCAGTCAAATGCCTTAGGCACTACACCACCAGAGCTTCTTGTTATCCATCCATACAATGGGATATTATTCATCCATAAAAAGGAATTAAGTACTAGTATATGCTACATGCTACAATATGGATAAACTTCCATAATGTTATGCCAAGTGAAGGAAGCAGACACAAAAGGGCACATATTTTAAATCCCATTTGTATGAAATATCCAGAATAGTCATATCCATATACATAGAAAGTAGGTTTGGGGTAGTCAGGACCTGGGGGGTAAGGGGTATACAATAGAGAGTGACCGTTAATGGATATGAGTTACTTTTTTGGAGTTATGAAAACCATGTACAATTAGATAGTGATAATGGTTGTGAATATACTAAGAAAATCACTGAATTGTATACCTTAAAAAGATGAATTTAGTGATGTATGAATTATACAAAATATAGCTCTTATTAAAAATCAAAATGAGAGATAGGACTCCTACATCTTGTTCATTGAAAGGTTCTACTAGATGTTTCTACATGCATATTTGTCCATATAATAGAACTAACAGGGGGTAAAGTTATGATAACTTCTTAAGCACAGTCATCCACCCTGATTGAGCAAGTTGTTGGACCTGTGGGCTTGCAACCATGGTTGTGGGGGGCATCAAACTCAATTGGCATAACATACTATACAAAAACATTGTTCTACATCCTACTTTGGCAAGTAGGACTGGGGAATTAAAAGCTGGCAAGTGGCCATCTAGATGTAACAATGGGTCTCTCCTTGTCTGGAGCAATTAAGAATGGAGAAAACCAAAGAAGCATAGATACAATTAGTCCAAGGGACTAGTGGACCATGTGAACCTCAGCATATATGACCATGAGGCCAGAAGAACTAGATGGTGCCTGATTACCACTGTCAACTACTGGGAAAGGATCAGAGTAGGAGATCCTGGATAGAATGGGAGAAAAATGTGGAACAGAACTCAAAATCATAAAAAAACAAACAAAACAAAACAAAACCAAAAACAGGCCTATAGACTGATAGAGACTGGTGAAACCCCCATGATTATGACCC
>NW_006921818.1:3568691-3569800 GCF_000298275.1 Orycteropus afer afer | reverse complement strand
GAGAGACCCATTGTTGCATCTACATGGCAGCTTGCTAGCTTTTAAGATCCCAGTTGCTACTCGCCAAAGTAGGAGGTGGAACAATGTTTTGTATAGTATTGTTATGCCAATTGAGCTTGATGTTGGGGCCTCATTTCTGAGGCACTCTGATAACAATGCAGGTCCCCAGATGTTCCTGCAGCCCATCCCCTGGTGAGGGTGCTATTGGGCCTGAAGCAGGCCTCCACAGAGGTGCACTGTTATACAAAGTATGCAGCTCTAGCCCAGCAGCTTGGAGCATGGTCTGTGTGGATGGAAGGCACGCACGCTGGAGCGAGCCTGAGCTAGTTTGCTCAAACCAGCCCTGGGAATAGACCTTCATGTCCCACCCCCGTCCAACTAAATTGACCTCTTAAAAGCTTCTCTTTGAAGGGCAGTGTACCGAATGTGAGTGAATAACATGGTGGCACTGAAGAAGAGGAAGACATAGAAAGGTGCATGGAAGGTACAGATAACAAAGATGAACCCTTTTGCACATACAGTACTGTGTTGTCAGTGAAGACAAACATTGATATATGGGTGAACAGGTTGAACTATTAGGTATGCCTATGAAGGGGAGAGTAGCTCTGATAGCATAGTGCCTAAGGCACTTGACTGCTAATCAGAAGGCTGGCAGTTCAAACCCACCAGCCACTCTTCGGAAGGAAGGTTGGGCAATCTACTTCCATAGTGATACTGCCTTGGAAACCCAAGGAGGGGTCATTATGAGTTGGGTCTGACTCGACAGCATATAATAACAACAGCATGCAGGGGGGATTGTGCTCATGTATAGTGTTGACAGGTAATGTGTCTACAAGTGTATTTGTAAGTTCTTCAAGAATTCCCAGGTATATAGTAGAGCTGCTAAGGGACAAGGTTCTAGTCACTTCTTGGCCACAGCCAGTTACCCAGAGGGAGCAAGTAGTTGGACCTGTGGGCTCAGGACCATAGTCGCAGGGGACAACAAACTCAATTGGCATAGCATACTACACAAACACCAAACATTGTTCCAATTCCTACTTTGGTAAGTAGCAAGTGGGATCTTAAAATCTTGCAAGCAGTCATCTAGATGCCACAATGGGTCTCTCCTC
>NW_006921818.1:3566669-3568321 GCF_000298275.1 Orycteropus afer afer | reverse complement strand
ACATTAGGTAGATACACTCCTTAGAGAGATCAATCATGGGAGAATAGAAGGGCTGTGTATGCACAGGGAGACGGCTCTGGGGGTGCATGGGAGGGAAGGACACAGGGAAGAGATAATTATGGGGAGGAAGTGGGAGGTGAGCTGTTGCATTGTGGGAAAACTCAGTCACTGTCATGAGACAGTATATGTGAGTTGCTGTATGGAGAGTGAATTTGCTCTGTAAACTTTCACCCAAATCACAATAAAAATTAAAAAAAAAAAAGCTTCTTTTCATGTCTATTGTCAGGTTAACAGGGCGCTGGGCTGAAGCACAGGATTGCTATGAGACGGAAGCGACTGGATGGCAGTGTGTTTGTTTTTTTTATTTCGCATGGGAGAGAAGGGCGGACCCTCTGAAACTAAAGAGGTGCACCCTGTGGCGGCTGTTTCGCCAGGTGAGCAGCGTTCCTGGAGGCAGGAGCCTGGGCTGCTGAGGCAACAGTGAGCCTCCTTTGATCTGAGCTATTTGGAGGGCGGTTCTCAGGGAGGGGATTGTGCTGGGCAGATGGCATAGGTGACTCTGCAACACCTGGGCTTTTGTGATTGTTAAGGCACAATTTATCATGTTGATGCAGCGAGAGATAGAGGTCACCTGGCCTCATAGCCCCAGGGAGCTTTGTATGTCACCAGTTCCCTGGATAGATCCTTCCAGGGCCAAGTAATTTATTTCCTATAACTTCCTTCACCACCTGAGTTCATTTTTCCTTACGCCTTTTGAAGAGTAAATTGAGCTGAGAAATTGCTTCGAAGTCTTTAGCCTTGTTAGTTTAAAATGAGAAAATCTATGTGGTTACCAAACTTTTAATTGTAAAGAGAGGATAGCCAAAAACTGAAAGCATCGAAGCTTTAAAATCAAATGGCAATTTTTATTGCGATGATCTGGAAATAAAATGTGAAGATGAGAAAGTGAAAACATTGAAGTCAGAGGTGCTAAGTGGAAACTATAATCAGTTGTAAATTTCTGTGCATTTCTTTTTAATACTCTGAGTGGCAAAAGACTCAGTTTTCCCTACTTAGGCGTGGGTATTAAGTCTGCTCACTTGGACTTTTGGCTCTGGTTTGCTGGGGTTACTTTTTGCCAGAAGTTTAAACCTCCTTCCTGGTCCCCCATTTCTAGGCCACAGCTCTGCTGTCCTCCTGCCCCTACTGGCATCTGTTTCTAGTTAGAACCTCGTCTAGAAGGTAGCAGTAGAGGGGAGGATGAGAGGAAATGATTTTGCCAAACTTCTCCTTTTCCTTTAAGGCCTAGAATGAGGTGTGTGTGTAGAGTGCGGGTGGGGGTGGGGGTGGGGATGGGGGCCAGTGGTTGTCAGAGAACATCAGACAGAGGGAGCCATCTCCTAGGTGCTGGGAAGACCTTTCTGGCCTCCTTCTGACCTAGGGTATGTCTCTTTGATGCCCAGAGGTTGTCAAGGCTGAACCATGAAATGTGGGGCTTTTTGCTTTTTTTTAAGAATTGAGATGCTGCATAGGTCCCTAGGGGTTCTTGACTGTAGCTCCTGAGACCACAGTGATCTTGTCCTCTGCCAAGACTACCAAGGGGGCAGTGTTCACATGCGGTTACTTTTGCTTTTTCTAGAATGCTTCTTGTTGTTGTTGTTATGTGCCGTGGA
>NW_006921818.1:3542129-3566054 GCF_000298275.1 Orycteropus afer afer | reverse complement strand
ACCACAATAAAAGTTAAAAAAAAAAAGAAAAAAAAAAAAAGTAGCATGGCTTTGGAGCCAAACTACTAGAGTGTGAAGAAGACTGTCAGTTCTTAGTGTGACGTTCTTAACCCTTCTTAGTTCACTTTTCCTTTTTAAAGTGGAGATAATAACTGTGCTTATGAAGTTCTACTGGATCAGAGGATGGAATGCTGCCAATTTCATTAGCCATTTAGAGCATTAAAGAGCCAGAAACAATCACAAAAAGGGACATTGTGGCCTGGGGGGTCAGGGCTGTTTGGTGAAGCCCTGATTCACTGGAATTCCCAGGGACGAGGAGGTGGGATAGTTTTGGAGTAAGTGAATTTTCTGGGTGACTTTTATTCAATGTGTTGAAAATCTTAGTGTAATGCCTGGGTCTACTTCCTGTTTTGCTAACTACAGTCTCTCTGGGCTTAATCACTAATTTCTCTTTCAGAGATCTAGAATAAATGTAAATTCTGAGTGTCTGAAATTATCAAGGCCTGACAGTGAAAGAAGATGTAGGGATTGGGTAAATACTGGAATCTCCCTTGGTCTTAAAAAATACATTTTAAGATCCTATTGAAAGTTTATCTGGTTGATCTTTGTTGCTTTTTACTAAAAAGGGGGAAAAAAAAATAAAGTAGAAGAGAAGTTTCTAGCTATGGTGGTTTCTGCTTGAATATTTTTTTATTGAATATTTATAATTATACGTGAGACTGAAGGGGCAATGGTCTCAGGTGGCTGGGTTAATATAAATGAGAATAGTTAGGACTGTTGACATCATAAAGGACTGGATTTGGAAACAGAAGATTGGGGTTTGGTGTGATGCACTCTCTTTAGCTGTGTGACCCCAGGCAACTTATTACACTGCTCTGTGACTTCATCCCTGACATGCCACTACTTACCCTCTCCTGCCTGCCTTGTAGGACTATTGTGAGGCTGTATTCCAGAAGCTCCTTGGAACTGTTGTGCTGGAGAGATGTGTGTGTGTGTGTGTTTGTGTGTGGTGGGGGCGTGGCAGGGTTATTTCCTTGTTCTGAGGTGTGTGTGTTTGGGGGAGTATGTTTGACATCCTGAGAGCTGCAGAGATTCTGTTTTTCTTACTGCAGGTCATTTCATGGGCAACAACGCTGTGCTTGATGTTTTGAGGCACGAAGGATATGAGGTAGAACACGTCCCTGCTGGACAAGCCATCAACAAGTAACCTTCCTGGGCTTCTATCATGGTTGGGGAGCAGCTAGGGAAGCAATGACCCCTGTAAGGCTGCCTGGGAGTCAGGGTGGGCTATTATCCTGAGGGACTCCAGAGGACTCCAGCATGACCATTTTCCCCAGACCCAGGGAAATGACCGTTAAATGGATACTGGGCACCCAGCTCAGCAGACATCTGTGTGGCTGGGGCTTGTGTCAGACATGGGTTGATTGGTTATACTGGCCTTTTCTTCAATGGTGTTTGGGACAGAAAACATGCGAAGGGGAGGTTGCTCCATGGTTCTGGCGGCTCCACAAGGGGTGATTAGGTTAAATGTTCAGTGTACCTTGGCCTCTGCTTTGGGGGTTTTAGGGAAGCATAATGGTGGAATCAGGCCCACGGTGATAAAAAGGTTGAAATGGACTAGAGGTGCAGGGGGTACCTGTCAGACCCACCTTGGGGTCGAGAGCAAAGCACCCTATCTCTGAGCTGTGTCTCCCCCCTGGATTGCTTTATTTCTTGTTTTTATTAAACAAAGCCGCCCTCTGCCCCGTGGACTCTTCTGCAAAGAACTCGGGAGGCTGGGATCCCAGCTCCTCCAACCCCAGACTAGTCTTCCATCCTGTTCTCAGTCCTAGTGGCACAGGGGGTCCTTCCATTTTCCTTATGCCCCACTCCCTCCAGATCGATGGTCACCGGCGCCCCCTGCTGACAAACATCTCAATTGCAGTGAGCATTTCTCCAGGATGTAAACACAAGTCCCCTTCTTTCTTGAGAGGATAGGGAGAGGTTGTGTCCATTGCCCTGTCATGCTTGATAGCCACTCACATCTCCAGGTGCCCTCTTTCTCCTTGGAAGATCCACCTTCACCTCCACTGGCTCAAGCCCACTCTTTCTCTCTCCAGAGGCTCTTGCCTGGCAGTCTAGTTTCCATCCCTGAAGTGGGATTCTCTGAGTCTCCCTTGGCTACCTCTGAAGCTTGTCTTTTGGATAACTCTCTTCATATTTTATATTCAGTATATCAGTGTCAACAGTTCTGCATGTTTTTAAAGCACTTTCCAGTTTACAGGAGCTTTTACCTGAGGCTTCTCATTTTAATCTTCGCCAGGGTCTCTCTTTTCCTCCATTAAAGCCTCTCTCAGTGTTGCCCCTCTGCTCCAGTCCTGTGGCCATATTTCCAGACCTTCTTTCTCTGGTTAATACTCATCCTCTGTGGGACTAATCTTGTCAGTATCCCTTACTTAGAAGCCTTCAAGTAGTTTCTGCTAAAGACCAGTTTCCCCAGGCTGATGCCTTGGTGCCCAGACACTACCCTTTTCCAGTATGGATATATGCCACTTGCTTCAGAAGTTCTGTCTGTGTTGCAGCCTTTCCACCTTTGCTGATACTGTTTCCCCATCTAGAGTGCCCTTCCCACTTCCCCTGACTAGGAACAGCCCCCCCCCCCACTTTGGTCAGCTCAGCTCTGATCTTCATCCATTGCTCCTACTTCTCCTTCAGCTCTGGGATGAGGGCCAAGCCCCTGGTTGTGCTCTGCTCATTTCAGGGAAACTGGTGGTCTTTCCTTACCCATAAAACTGTGTGCTTCTGGGAAACAGGGTGTGCTGGGCTCTCTGGTCTTATCTCAGCTGCTGACCCCGGCTGGTTGACTGGACTGGGGTATGCACAGTCCCTGGGAGGTGGTGGTTGTTCCCAGGCTCCCCAGTTCTGCTTTTAACTGTGCCACCTGCCCTGGGAGAAGAGAGGTAAGGAGTCCGATTTTTAAAAGGGCTCTAGGAGATTCTGATGCACAGTGAAGGTTGAGAACCAGTGCACTGAGCTGCACTCTTTCCAAGGGAGGAGAATACCATTCATTGATTCATTGTCAGGTGGTGGTAGCCAGGTTCACATGGGCACTCAAGTTAGTCCTCAGATCCACCCTGTGAGGTACATCCTTTACCGGTGAAGAAACTGAGAAGTCTCACAGCCAGTCGGGATATGAACTACATTGGCTTCCTAGGGTAGCTGTTACAAACTACCACAAAGTGGGTGGCTTAACACAACAGAAATTTATGCTCTCATAGTTTATGGAAGCTAGAAGTCCAAAATCAGAGTCAACAGTGTTGATTCCTTTTGAGGGTGATTCTGTTCTCTACCTCTCTCCTAGCTTCTGGTAATGGCTGCCTATGTTTGATGTCCCTTGTGTTGAGATGCATCACTCCACTCTGCCTCCGAGTTCACATGGTATTCTCCCTGTGTCTCTGTGGTGTCTCTTGTCCTCTTTTTATAAGGGCACCAGTCTTACAGGATTAGAGCCCACCTTATTCCATGGACCTCATATGAATGTAACTAATCTACATCTGCAAAGATACTATTTCCAATTAAGGCAGCATTCACAGGTATCAGAGTTTAGGATTTGAATATATCTTTTTGGGGAACACAGATCAACCCATAACCCAAGCTCAGACTCCTCTCACTCTAAACCTTTCCCTTTCTACCCTATCTTCTCTGACCTTTTACTTTTCAACCTGTTCATCCTTGTTCATGCAGTTTCCTACCAGGGATTTGAACACTCACTACTCCCACCTCAATTTCTTTCTGTCAGAATCTGTGAGATGCAGCACAAATACTGCCTCTTCTTCGACTGCTCCAGCCAGGATTCATCCTTTTGTGTGATCCCAAGGAGTTTGGTTTGTGCTTCTCCAGTAGCCTTGAATAAGAGTTCTCTCTTTCTTTCATTAGAGTCTTCAGGGCAGGGGCTAGGTCCTATTCAGTACCTATCCTGGTACCTGGCACACAATAGGTGCTCAACTGGGCTTGGTTGATGCGTAAATAATACTACTGCATGACTGCCCCTGTGCATTCATTTTTTCAGCCAGTGAATATGTGTCCAAAGTTTTTAGTGGTGAACTAGACTACATCTCTCCAAGTTGAAGCCATGAGGGAGGATGAGGTCTCCAGAGGAGCTCTGTTTGGGGAGAAGAAGGAATGGGGATGATAAGGGCCCAGGAAAGAGGAGATGCCCACAGTGAGACGGTTGGTGAAGAGGATCAAGGCAGTGACTATGGAGATATCTGCTTCCTTCCTTTTCCATGACAGCCATGGAAGGTTTGAGGGATGATTCTGACCATATGGAACCTGGACCTACAGCAGGCTGGTGTGGATGGAGAACGACAGACTGTAAACGGTGACCAAGCTTACTCTCTGCCCAGGCCCAGCTCTAGGTGTAAACCAAATCTTGGAGTAGGTCTATCTTAAGAGGAAAAGAAGGGGTGTATGTGTTTGGGAGGCAGGAGGGAGGTTGGCAGCCAAGACCCTCCTGCTGTCAGCAGGCTGGAAAACACAGGACATACTCCAGGCTATGAAACTACCCTTTGCTGGACAGACAAGTAGAAGCAGGGGCTTCCTGCTATGGTGATCTGTAGAGGGTTTAACCAGTCCCTCATCCCTGGGATAATGGATACTGTATTAATTTTCAAGGAGCTCCGGTGGTGTAGTGCCTAAGGCATTTGACGTTAACCAGGAGGTTGGTGGTTCAAACTCCCAGCCACTCCATGGAAGCAAGATTGGGCAATTTACTTCTGTAAGGATTTACCACCTTGGCAACCCAGAGGGTTGCAATGGGTCGGAATTGACTCGATGGCATTTTTTTTTTCACATTAATTTTTTATTGCTACCATAACAATCACCACAAACTTAATAGCTTAAAACAACACAGAGTTATTATCTTACAATTCTATAGATCAGAAATCTGACACGGGTCTCACTGGGCTAAAATCAAGTTGTTGGCAAGGCTTTGTTTCCCTCTGTAGATTCTAGGTGAAAATGGGTTTCCTTGCCTTTTCCAGCTTTTAGAGGCTGCCCACATTCATTGGCTTGTAGCCTCTTTTCTTCATCTTCAGCATTACATCTCTCTGATTATTCCTCCATAGTCACACTTCCTCTGACTACAGCTAGGGGAGGGTTTCCTATTTAACCCTTTTGTGACCAGGGGCTTTCTAGCTAAGATCATTTCGGGAATTCCCAGCCTCAGATGCAGGGTTCAAGAGTAGGGGCTTTTTTCTTTCTGTTGCCATTTGAGAAATTCCGTTCTTTTATTTTTTGCCCAACCTGGGTCTTTCTTTTCATTTTTCTTTTCTTATACCATCCTCCTTCCTCACACAGGGCCATAGGTGATAAATGACCTCTAGGTTCTGTTAGACTGTGGTCAGAACAGGCTTGATTCTTGCAAGTGGGCGGTTCCTCAAGGCTGAGTCAGAAATGGGTAACTACAGTTTTACTGTGCTGGTCTGCTGCACCCACATCACTGGAGGAGAGATGCTGGAACCATAGGACATCCACTGCTCCCCTTCCTCAGGCAGATGGAAACTTTGGAGCCCTTACTGCTTTTATTAGGTGATAATAGGATTGACCTCTAATGGTTGGAATTCCTCTGGTGGCATAGTGCCTAAGGCATTTGACTGCTAACCAGAAGGCTGGGGGGTTGACCCACCAGCCACTCCTTGGAAGGAAGGTTGGGCAATCTACTTCTGTAGAGATACAGGCTTGGAAACCCAAGGAGGGGCTGCTATGAATCAGAAATGATTCAATGGTAGTGAATTTGGTTTTTGGTTTTGGATCACACCAATGACAAAAGACCTGCTGTAGGAAGGAATTTGGTTTTTCTAATGGGGGTTTAGGCCAAAACCCATCCTAAGGGAATACCTAGAAATAAGTTTATATTTTCTATCAGTTGTGAAAAACATTCCTTTCCTTTCGGAAAGATGGCTTATGGCTAGACCTGGGATGAGGTGGGAAGAAGCCAGGTGAACACTGACAGGTCCTTCACTTGGAACAACAGCCAGAGTCCCTTTCCTAGTAGAATCCTCCTTAATAATGGTACAGGCAGGATTAAGAGGATTAACAACAACTATAACTGCTCTAAAGAGCCCTAGTGGTGCAAAGGTTAAGCGCTTGGCTGCTAACCCAAAGTTTGGCAGTTTGAACTCACCAATGGCTCCAAATTCCTGGTGATCTGCTGTAGAGAAGATTATGGCCTGCTCAACCCTAGCAGGCAGTTCTACCCTGTCCTATAGCATTGCTATGAGTTGGCATTGATTTGATGGCACACAAGAACACAATGATATAATTGTTCTAAGGAAATAGTATATAAGTATTTTTCCCTTTTTACATACCATATCTTTGAGTGACTTTCTACTAACAGTGGTGACCTGAAGTTATGGAAGGACAATAATTATATACATTTTTTTTTTTTTTAAACCCACACCCTGGTATTTCCTCCTGGAGGATGGGGGATTAGGAGAGAGTTATGGTGGTGTTGGTGGCACAGCGGTTAAGTACTTGACCTAAGGGTTTCGAGCCCACCGGCAGGAGAAAGATTTGGCCATCTGCTTTTGTTAAGATTACAGCCTTGGAACATTGTGGGTAGTTCTCATTTGTCAGGGTCAGAATGGACTCAATGGCAATGGTTTTTTGGGGTTTATGGAGAAATAATGCCATCAAATTGATCAATTCTTGAGGCACCTTCAAGAACCAGATAATTCCTGTTTTTCTGGTATCGTCCTGAATTTTCCTATCATCTACCTTTTGTGAAGTCCTTAGTTTTAAGAGTCAGGGAGGACATCATGGTGTGTCACCCACCACCAAAGACTTCCTCCTTTGATTCCTTTGATTTGGTTTACAGAGAGAAGAGTGAAGTGCCCTCATCGCAGCCAGACCCATTGGCCATCTTTGCTTTGGAAGTTCCTACCGCAGCAGGGCCAATACCGGAAGCTGGAACCTCAGTGCACTGTGTGCACTCACACGTGTGAGTGCCGCCACGTGTGTCCTCACTTAGAAGTGACCACCTGACCAATGAAGCGGAGTGGAAGCTCTGGAAAAAGTGGAGGCGGCTGCAGAGAAGGCAGAGGTTTCGGCTGTTCAGCGATCTGTGGGTCCCCCTGGAGAAGAGGTGAGGCGAGCCCACGACTTGGCCAACCAGGAGCTTTTCACCCCCATTCTGCCCTCACCTGGGGAGGACGGGTGATGAACAGCTCCAAGAATTCCCCGTACACTGCCGAGGCAGGAGGTTCAAGGCTTTGGTACAGATGAGAGTGCCCTTGTAGAGCAGACTTTCCCTTTCATAAGGCAGTGGCACTATTTACTGTCCATGGAGACAGAGATGAATCTACATTTAAGGTGGTTGCTTCTAAGCAGAGCAAGGGCAACAAGTTTATCTTTGTTAAGAAACATACGCAGGGCCATGATGGGCCTGTTAAAAGTAGGGTGAGGCTGAAATAAAGGCTGAACTGAAATAACTTGACTTTCCAACAACCTTCTCCGTTGCTTTGCAGAGCTGGAAGCAACTCTGTAGCAATGGGCTTATTCACCCCATTGTTTTACAGGGAGATTGGTCACCACAGAATCTCAGAGATGCCTCTGGGGTGGGTCAAAGGTGGATAGAAGTGCTAAGGGTAGTGACCCAGCCTGGGTCTGCAAGGCTCAACCTGCTGGAGGAAACACCTGAGAGACTTGGGATTCAGAATCCAGTTCAATTCAACCCAAGTTTATTGAATTCCTCTTATGTGCCTGCTGCTGTGTTGGGTGCTCTGGCTGTGGTGAGAACAACACAGACATTGGCCTTGTCTTCATGAAGCTCATGATCTGTGTCTGGAGGAAGTTGGATTTTGAGTTGATAATCCTCAGGGGATGTGTAGAGTGTGTGTGTGTGTGTGTGTGTGTGTGTGTGTTGGGATTACTTAGGATGGAGGGTCAAGAAAGGCCTGAGGAATTGACATTTTAGCTGATACTGAGAAGATGCCTGGCAGAGTGGGGCCCAATGACTATAGCTTCTGAGTCTAGCTCAGTGGATTCAGTGATTCCTTGGTTAGTACATACCAAATAGAGAGTCCTGGTGGTACAGTGGTGAAATGTTCTGCTGCTAACCAAAGGGTGGGCGGTTTGAACCCAACAGCCTCTCCATGGGAGAGAGATGTGACAGTCTGCTTTTGTAAAGATTTACCACCTTGGAAATCCTCTGGGGTAGTTCTATTCTGTCCTATAGGGTCATTATGTGTTAGAAATGGACTTAACAGCAATGATTTTGATTTTGTTTAAATGCAAAAATGAATGAGTGAGTGAACAACTAAATAGTGAGGGAAGAGTTCCAGGCAGAGGAAACAGTGTGAAAGGAGCCAAGATAGAATAATTCTGGCTTGAGCCTCAGAAGTGAAGCTGGATTGGGGTGAGAAAGGTCCAAATAGGTAAACAGAGGCAGGAGTGAGTGACTGAGACCCTCATGCCTGAGGGAAGTAGAAAACCACTGAGAAGTCTGATGATGTGCTATGTGATTTGTATTTTTAAATGAACAGAAGCTGGCAGCCAGATGATACTCAGACACAGACAGATCCTGTTGGTGTCCATGGCTCCCATGGTGTCTGACTTGGGATGGCTCCTGAACCATCTGTCATTGAAGATGGAATAAATGGACATATTTGGTACTTTTTAAACCTGGGCCACTTTTTTAAAGGTGGCCATGAGGTGGGGCACTTTAAACCTGAGCTGAGCTGAGCTGAAAGGACAAGATGAACCTGAAGTCATGGGCCCCTTAGTTCATACTTTCTTGACCTGGATGTTTGCATGATGGTCACACCAGCCCTGAAGTGGGGGAGGGGAGAGAGGCAGAGACATTTCATGACCTGGTATGCCTGTGTGTGTGACCAGTGAGGAGGCCATGCCTGGGATTGTCCAGAGGTTAACGATTCGCAAACTCTGAGTTGGCTTTCTTACACCAAGGGTTTTAATAATCAGTGAACCAAGAACCAAATAGCCAGGGGAGAGCTGGCCAGTCTGCTAGTTTAGTGCCCTGTATTACCTGGTTTTCTGGTGGCAGTGGGAAAGAAAGCCAAAGACACAGGAAGCCTACTGACATACAAACAACCCATTCCTGTCTTTAAAGAGAAGAGGGGAAAGGAAGCTGCTTGGGCATTTGGGAGCCTTGGAGTATGCGGGGGCTTTTGCTGTGCCCAGAGACTCTGTCTTTCTTTTTGTCTCCTAGTTCTGTGATCTCACATCTCTAGGTCCCCATCCTGGACAGCTGCTGAGCTGTGGCTCCCTCTCTGGGGACATTCTCACCATTGCCAGATGGTAGCCAGCAGTACCTGCCTGTCTGAACTCCTGTGTTCTGGGTGCTGGTGCTCGCTTTTCAAACAGAGATAACCCTCTTGTAATGGCTGGGACAGCCAGGCCAAAACCCTGACCTGACCCCTGGGACTTGAAGGATGGTCACTCCTGCATTCTGCATTCTGCTCTGGCCTAGACAGCCTCAACCCAGGAGAAGAAACTCAGAATCAAACCGTTGTTGGTTCTTCTCTTTCCAAGGGATGACTTAGGGTATCTGACAATGCTGGGGAGAGGTATACAGTTTTGTAACAGAGCTATAAATGAATTACATGAAAATTATTAAATGTTTCTTTTTTTGTGTGTGTGTGTGCAGACTCCTTTCTAACCCCCAGTGTGTATATACCAGGCAAACAACTCTTGCCCACGTCCTCTGAGGACTATCACTGCTTCATTCCTGGGCTCTATACTCAGCAACTTTGGATCCCTTTTTGTGTGCTGGCCTCAAATCCTGACCTTTGTCTTGTTCCTGCTCATCTTCTTCCCTGTAAGCTCCAGGTTCTGGATGCAAAGGAGTCAGCAGGCCGTGGCACCTTTGTTCTGCTCCTCCGTATTCAAGATCTGGCGAGTACTGTGCTCTGACCTTTCATTCATGTACAATATGTAAATATATCTCATGAACATGCTGAATATAGGGTAGGTGGGTTTGTCACAGGTGCTGTGCCGAGAAGTGGTTTTTAGACTTTGTGCTACTAATTGATGCTCTCACTGCCTCAGCCTCCACCTCTTGGGCTGAGACCAACCTTTCTGCTCTAGAAACGGAAGCATCCAGGCTATATGATAAACACATACTGGGCCTTTCATGTTCCTGTTCAGAACAAGGGTCCTGGCGGATGGAACAAGGGATGCTGAGTCCTGGCCCTTTCCAGGGACCCAGCAGGCTAATGAATGACTAGCACATGGGTGCTAGACCTACTGCTTTTACATCAGAGCTTGGATTATGAACAGAAAGAAAAATACTTTATTGTAGGTTATATGTGAAATAAAAGCCATTGTACCACCCTTTAAATCAAATCGTAAGTAACAACTTGTTTTGCTCACATACAAGTTATGCAGACCTTTTCCCCATTAGGTGAGCTCTCTGGCCTGGTTCTTTCTCAGGACTGAGAGGGCGTCCTTTCACTCACTGAGCTGACAGAGCAAAGCCGATCCCTTGGCAATCCAGTAGTCTTTGGACCGCTTGGAGGGTAAGAGGACAGTTACCACAAAGTTGGTAGAATGACCTAGTTAAGGATACAGAAAGAAAATTCATTGTTTAAAGGAGCTCTGGTGGCTTAGCACCTAAGGCATTTGACTGCTAACCAGAAGGCTGGTAGTTCAAACTCACCAGCTACTGCATGGAAGGAAGACTGGGCAATCTACTTCTGTAAAGATTTACTGCCTCAGAAACCCAAAGGGGATTGCTATGAGTCAGAATCGACTCGATCGCAGTGAGTTTGCTTTTTTTTTTTTTTTTTATCCCTGGTGTAAAGAGCACTGTACTGGGAATCAAGACAACTGGGTTCCAAATTGTCCTCCACAGGTTTATTTCATGCTCTAAAATGAAGAGAAAACAAATGGCCTGTCCTGCTCAGACTTTGTGTAACTTTATGAGCTTTGTTTCCAGGTTCTCTGCAGTGTGACCTGGGGTTTGCATGATGTTTGGCAACCTGTGGCTGCATACTGGCTGCAAAACCTGACTAGGAGCCCTGGACCAGGACCCAGACCTGAGCTTTCAGTGGGACTCAGGGGTATGCATTTGGTACATAGAACATCCACTCATTCACACATCTCTTTATCTATCTGTCCATCCATCCAGTGTTCTACCCTACAGTGCTAGGCACTGGGGAACCTGAGATGAATAAGCATAGTTACAGGTGTTCTGCCTTCAGCCCTGGGACATCTAACAGAAGAGGTTTCTTTCACTTCTTCAGTACAGCCCTGTGTGGGGGGATCAGGACCAGGGTGAGAAGAAGGAGGGTCTGCCTTCATGGTGGGAATTGCTATTTCTAGTCCTACACACACAACAGCTCCAATCAGTGTGAAACCTGGGGAAGGTGGTGGTGTTCCCAGCAGACCATACCTCTGTCTCTCTCTCCTAACTTTCATATGCCATCCCCTGCATATCATGCCAGGTACCCTGGGTATAGCCAGTACTTGAGTGACAGGCCTTCTAGTGTCAACAGCCCAAATGCAAGAGAAAGCAAGCCTGGACATAGTCTTCTTATGGAATTACTGGTTTTCTGGGCCCTTAGAATTTAGATCAAGGTCCTAAACACTCCCTCACAACCTTCTCTGCCCTTTGTCCCGGTTTCCCTGGAGCGGGTTCAAAGCCTGCAGTCCCGCAGGCATTCAGTGATGCCTGAGGCCTCCTCCAGGCCTGGAGGAGCACTTGGGGCATAACCAAATCTCTGGAGCCATTATCTTCAAATTAAGCAGAATTTAATCCTGGCCAGAAAGGAGGAGCCCTGGTGACATAGTGGTTAAAGTGCTCGGCTACTAACCTAAAGATCAGTGGTTCGAACCCACCAGCTGCTCTGTGGGAGAAAGATGCTTTCTTTAAAGATTTACCCTTCAGAAACCCTATGGCCAGTTCAACTCTGTCCTATAGGGTCGTTGTGAGTTGGAATCGAATCTATAGCAACAGGTTTGGCCAGAAAGGAACCCTTTCAAAACTCTCAGTTTCTACATCACACCACTACTTTCTAATGGGCTCATGTGAAAGCTGCCATAATGCAGCAGTTAGGTGGGTGAGGAGGTCGATGGTTGGGACTGGGGGTGCAGGGCTCCACATCACATGTGCGGTCCACTTGGACTCAGGCTCTGGGAGGCTGGGGGTAAGTTGGGACTCTGTGCCACAGTGGCTGCAAATCAAGTGTAAGGGTGCTGGCCACTCCAGCTGGTAAATGGTTAAAAAGAATTAGACATGAGCTACTTATTGGAAGAGAAGCAGAATGAGGAGAGGGAGGCTGTGGGTATGTGTGTGTGTTTGTGTAAAAAGAGTGTAGTGGTGACCCTCTATTCTTGACCCAGAAGGGTCAATGGTGCTTGGTGTACATACAGTATGTGAGTACCTGGCAGGCAGGGACAGATGAGCTTTGGAAGCATCAGGCCAGGGGCTCCATGTGTTTCACAGCCTGTCACTGGCCCTTGATGGACCAGCTCTGAGGAAGGAGAGGGCTGCAACCCTAGTGAAGGAGCATATTTTGTACCTGAGAATAATTTGGGCTTTCAGTAAGTTGCAATATTGTGAGAACTGATAGTGTCATCCTTACACTGATACAGCTAACAAGGGACTTGGGCATGCACATTCAATTAATTTTCAAAACAGTATTCTTCCATAACTTCTAAATTAAAAAAATATATATGTTAATTGAGGAATTTTAAGAATGTACTGATCCATGACCCAGAGTTACTATTAACATTTTATTTCTGGGCAATATCAAAACTTGTCCCTTATCCTATCACATACACACACCTCCCAGATTGTTTTGAAGCAAATTCCAGGCAACATGATATTTTATCTGTAAATATTTTAGTATAGATCTCTAAACCATGACTGTTAAAAACGTAACTGCTTATATCTTAAACATAATAATCTTTAATGTTAATAAATATTTAGTTGTTCAAATTTCCCTGACATGTGCAGGTGTGTGTGTGTGCGCACGTGTGTCTATCTCTGTACCTATTTTCTTCCTTTTAACAGTTTTTTTGACTGGGGAGTCATATGAGCTTGAGACACTGAAGGGTCTCTTAAATCTCTATTAATCTGTAGGTTTTCCTTTTGCCACCTCTTGCAGTACATTTGCTGAAGCAATGAGGCTATTTGTCTTCTAGATTCCCAGCATGTATACTTTGCTGACTGCATTCTGTGGTGATTTTAAACATACTCCTCTATAACTATAAAAGGGGGGTTAGATCTAGAGGTGTGATCACATTCAGGCTCAAGTTTTTTGACAAGAATACTTCATAGGTGATGTGTCCTTTCCATCAGGAAGTACCTCATGTCTGATTGTCTTTCTTTTTGGGATGTCAATACCTAGTAGTGCTTATTGCTTAGAACCATTATTTCATTAAAAACAAACAAACAAACCCATTTCCATGAAGTTGATCCTGATTCATGACTCAGCGACCCTAGAGGACAGAGTAGAATCGCCCAATAGGGTTTCCAAGGTTGTAAATCTTTACTGAAGCACATTGCCACATCTTTCTCCCATGGAGAAACCCAAGGCTGGGTTTGAACTGTCAATCTTTTTATTTTATTTTATTTTGATTTGGGTGAAGATTTACAGAGCAAATTCACTTTCCATACAGCAGTTGAACTGTCAATTTTTTGGTTAGTAGCCTAGTGCTTAACCACTGTGTCATCAGGGCTCCTCCATAGAAAAAAAGATTACAGCTCTGAAAATCCTATAGGGGCAGTTCTACTCTATCCTCTAGGGTTGCTATGAGTTGGAATCGACTCAAAGGCAATGGGTTAATCTTTGGGGAAACATACTGCTATGTCTTTCTCCTGTGGAGCAGCAGGTGAGTTTGAACAACAGACCCTTCAGTTAGCAGCCGAGTGCTTAACTATTGTACCACCAGGATTCCAGAAAGCTACTAGAACTAATAACTGAGTTTGTTGTTGTTGTTGTTACATGTCATCGAGTCAGACCTGACTCATAGTGACCCCTCTTTGGGTTTCTGAGGCAGTATCACTACAGAAGTAGATTGTCCAACCTTCTTACTGAGGAGTGGCTGGTGGGTTTGAACTGCCAGCCTTCTGGTTAGCAGTCAAGTGCCTTAGGCACTATGCAACCAGAGCTCCCATGGCATAGTGCCTAAGGCATTTGACTGCTAAACAGAAGGCTGGCAGTTCAAACCCACTAGCCACTCCTTGGAAGGAAGACTGGGCAATCTACTTCTGTAGAGATACTGACTCAGGAACCCAAGGAGCGTCACCATGAGTCGGAATTGACTTGATGACAGTGAAAGAATAACTGAGTTTAGGAAGGTCTAATTCTAATACTAAACCCTCATCTGTCAGTTTGTTGTTCTATGGTGACTTGTGCATTGCTATGATGTTAGTAGCTATGCCACTTACTACCAGTAGGGTCACTCAAGGTTTCAGTGGAGCTTCCAGACTGATACAGACTAGGAAGAAGGACGTAGCCAGGTCCACTTCTGAAAAAAAAAAATGGCTACTGAAAACCTTATAAATAGCAGTGAAACACTGTCTGAGTGCTGGAAGAAGAGTCCCTCAGGTTGGAAGGCATCAAAATATGACTGGGGAAGAGTTGCCTCCTCAAAGTATAATTGACCTTTATGACGCGGATGGAGTAAAGTTTCAAGACATTCACTTGCTGATGTGGTATGACTGAAAATGAGAAGAAACGGCTGCAAATATACCTTACTAATCAGAATGTGGAATGTACAGAGTATGAATCTAGGAAAATTAAAAGTTGTCAAAAATGAAATTGAATGCATAAAGATCGATATCCTAAGCATTAATGAGATGAAATGGACTAGTATTGGCCATTTTGAATGGGACAATCATATGATCTACTATGCTGGGAATGACAGATCAAAGAGAAATGGCATTGTGTTTATTGTCAAAAAGAATATTTCAAGATCTACCCCAAAGTACAGTGCTGTCAGTGGTAGGATATAATCCATATGCCTACAAGGAAGATCAGCTGATACTACTATTACTCAAATTCACAACCAACCACTAAAGCCAAAGATGAAGAAATTGAAAATTTTTACCAAATTTTGCAGCCTGGAATTGACCAAACATGTAACCAAAATGCATTGATAATTACTGGTGATTGGGATGTGCAAGCTGGAAATGAAGTAGGTTTGGTAGTTGGAAAATATGTCCTTGGTGACAGAAATGACTCTGGAGATTGCATGATAGAATTTTGCGAAGGGTAGCTTACAAAGACAAAGTAAAGTATTATAATGAAATGTGCAAAGACCTGCAGTTAGAAAATCAAAAGAGAACATGCTCAGCATTTCTCAAGCTGAGAGAACTGAACAAAAATTCAACCCTTGAGTTGCAATACTGAAGGATTCTATGGGCAAAATATTAAATGATGCAGGAAGCATAAAAAAGAAGATAGAAGGAATACACAGAGTTACTGTACCAAAAAAACCTGATTGATGTTCAACCATTTCAGGAGGTAGCATGAACTGATGGTACTGAAGGAAGAAGTCCAAGCTGCATTGAAGTTACTGATGAAAAACAAGGCTCTAGGAATTTAAAGAATACTCGTTGAGATGTTTCAACAAATGGATGCAGCACCAGAGGTGTTCACTCGTTTATGCCAAGAAATTTGGAAGACAGCTACCTGGCCAACCAACTGGAAGATATCCATATCTATGTCCATTCCAAAGAAAGATGATCCAACAGAATATGAAAATTATTGAACAATATCATTAATATCACATGCAAGTAAAATTTTGCTGAAGATAATTAAAAAATGGTTGCAGCAGTATATTGATAGGCAACTTCCAAAAATGCAAGCTGGATTCAGAAGAAGGTATGGAACAAGGGATATTCTTGACTATGTCAGATGGATCTTGGCTGAAAGCAAAGAATACAAGAAAGATGTTTACATGTGTTTTATTGACTATGCAAAGGCATTTGACTGTGTGGAGCATAACAAATTATGGATAACACTGCAAAGAATGGCAATTCTAGAAACCTTGATTGTGCTCAAGAGGAACCTGTACATAGACCAAGAAATAGTCCTTTGAACAGGACAAGGAGATATTGCATGGTTTAAAATCAGGAATGGTGTGAGATGAGATTGTATCTTTTACCATACTTATTCAATCTGTATGCTGAACAAATGATCCAAGAAGTTCAACTATATGAAGAAGAATGTGGCATTAGGAGTGGAGGAAGCCTTGGTAACAACCTGTGATATGCAGGTGACACAACCTTGATTGGTGAAGGTAAAGGAGACTTGAAGCAAATAAACGAAGACCAAAGACTACACCCTCAGTATTGATTACACCTCAAAGTACACAAAAATCCTCACAACTGGACCAGTAAGCAACATCACGGTAAATGGAGAAAAGATTGATGTTGTCAAGGATTTCATTTTACTTTTATCCACAATCAACACTCATGGAAGCACCAGTCAAGAAATCTAACGATATATTGCATTAGGCAAATCTGTTGCAAGATACCTCTTTCAAGTGTTAAAGATCAAGGATGTCACTTTGAAGACTAAGGTGTGCATGATCTAAGCCATTGTCTTTGTAATAGCCTTATATACATGTGAAAGCTGACAATGAATAAGAAAGACTGAAGAAGAACTGATGTATTTGAATTGTGGTATTGGCGAAGAATATTGAATGTACCATGGAATGCCAGAAGGACGAACAGATCTGTCTTGGAGGAAGTACAGCCGGAATGCTCCTTAGATTGGAAAAATGGCCAGACTTCCTCTCTTGTACTTTGTTCACGTTGCCAGAAGGGACTAGTTCCTGGAGCAGGATATCAAGCTTGGTAAAGTAGAGGGTCAGCGAAAAAGGAGAAGACCCTCAATGAGATGGAGCGACATAGTGGCTGTGATGATGCGCTCAAGCATGGCAGCGATCGTGAGGATGGCATGGTGCTAGACCAGGCAGTGTTTTGTTCTGTTGTACAGAGGGTCACTGTGAGTTGGAACCTACTCGATGGGACCTAAGAACAATAATTCTAACAAATGTTTAAATACAGTAATTAAAATGGTGTTGCACTGACACAAGGCACACAATGCTCAAATAGATCAAATGCACTGAATACTCCCTGTACTTATGTGGGAACTTGCCACATCATAACAGTATTATTCTAAATTGGTAGGAAATGGAGAAATTATTCTACAAGTGGTGTTGGGACAATTGGTCATACCAAATTTAGATACTTATCTCATACCACTTAGAAAAATTAAACCACTGATGAATTGTAGACTTACGATCATCACTAAGGGAGCTCTGGTGATGTAGCACTTAAGGTATTTGACTGCTAACCAGAAGACTGGTGGTTCAAACCTACCAGCCACTCCTCAGAAGGAAGGTTGAGCAATCTACTTCCGTAGAGATACTGCCTCGGAAACCCAAGGAGGGGTCGCTATGAGTCGGGTCCGACTCGATGGCACATAACAACAACAACAACAACATATAATGGAAATCCACACTCAGTATTAGAACAAATAGAATTTAGAACATTTATAAATTTGTATGCAATGGCAAATGATCTAAGAAGCTGGACTGTATGAAGACGAATGGAGCATCAGGATCAGAGGAAGACTCATTAACAACCTGTGATATGCAGATGATACAACCTTGCTTGCTGAAATGAAGATCAAAGAAATGAAGATCAAAGACCTCAGCCTTCAATATGAATTACAGTATGGATTTTAAGCCTGGTTAATTAGCTCAAGATCACCCTTTATGCATTACAGCTTAGTGTTTGGACTTTGCTTGTAGTCTGTGTTTGGCCATTGTTTGTACTAATCTTAGAACATCCTCACCTGTGGTTGAGAGTGTTCCTGCCCGGGCCCCTGTTTTATAAAGTGGGGAATGGTAAAGTGTTGGGCTTGGCTCATAATTCTGTTGAGGTTCAAAATGCACCATGGGCAGCATGGGATTCATCTGTCCAGGCAGTGCATCTTCTATCACCATCTCCTTATCGTCCCACCGAGAAGCATCCATGAACATCCCATGAACAAGAACTCCATCTTCAGGGGAGGGCAACTGAAAGATACCCAGAAGTTTAAGGGTGAGAGGAGGAGAAGGGTATCAGCTGCGGTGAGCCATATTGTGTCCACACCCTCATCACTCTATAGATTGCTGATGCTACTTATGTTTCTTAGCAAAGGATCCTTAGGTTCCAAGAGGGTAAATAACTTCCTTCTCAGTTTGATACCAAATCTCATACTTTTCACATTCCATGATGTCTACCTCTATCAGAGATACCCCTGGGAAACCCACTTCTTGGGTAACCCTCTTCCACTGTCATCATGTAATTACTTTTCCCCTTCTCATGGGAAAAGCAATGGGGTAAGATGGCCTGTGATTATCACTGGATACTCTTAGGAAGGTCTTGCAAGAATCTGGGTGCCTTTCTGGATCTAGGAAGTAGGTTATACAACTGTGATAATACTTGCACAGCGCCTATGGACAATTCTTTTTTTAAAAAATGTAAATTCTGCTTGCTTTTTAATGTTTTTATTAAAGTAGAGAAAGGGACAAGGATCCTGCCCCCAAGTGTTCTGTGATTGGATGTTACCACTGGTGTACAAATTCTGTCCTGAGAAAAGTAGTGAAAAGCCTCCTCTTTAAACAGGCACTAGGTTTCAGAGGTTCAGGTACAAACTGCAGGCACCCCTGTGTCACCCTTCCTGAAACAATGCATGAAAGTGGTCAGTTCTAAGGCTCCAGATCTTTGGTTAATTGGAGCCTCACATCTGGGAGCAGAGGGCCCAGCATTGTGGACAAGAAGAAGCGTATTTTATAGTGATTGAAAGAATGGTAAACTTTGTTTTTGACTGGCCTTTTGCATTCTGGTGTTCTGAGTTTTCTGTCTCTTGGGTATGGCAGGGTAGGATGGTACATTCTTGTTTTCAGGGATACTTTGTGGAAGATGGGGCAATCTATTTCTGTAGTGATACTGCCTCGGAAACCCAAGGAGGGGTCACTATAAATCAGGTCCGACTCGATGGCACATAACAACAACAACAACAACATGTAAGCCTGTGCAGGTTTGGGCTTAGTAGAGGCTGAAAACCATCCAGCTATCTGCTTGTCAAGCTGTGTTTAGGCACCATCTGTTTGTTAAGTATTGTGCCTGCAGGGTGGCATCCACAATAAGGAAAGGCCTGTTTCTAATCTGTGCAAAGGTAGCAAATACGCTAACAGTGGCCCTGCCTGTTTATAACAGAAATAAAGCTATGGATGCACATCTCTTGCTATCTTTTGCAGACATTTGCTGGGAGGAGGGAGAATGTGTTCAGGCAGAAGCAGTCTTGCTTAGGAGGTGCCAGGAGACAGGCCAGCCAGCCAGTCTCTGAGGTCTCTACAGAACTCAGGGTCTAAGGTATTATTTTGGCTTGGTGTACATGATCCAACCAGAGATGTGTGGACTAGGGGAAGGAGGAAACCTCAGCTCCCCTGGTCACTGTAAACTTCTGTCCATCAGAGCCACAGAGTAGGGACAGCATACTGGAAGCCTCATGGCGGCCTTTTATGTGGTGTTGCTCTGCCGTTCTGTAGCCTCAATTATTCCTGATGCAGGACTATCATAGCTAGGAGGGTATCAAAATAATGAAGAATGCATCTCTAAATTTGTTTCCCCCTCACATTTAAATATATTTTGATGCTAAAACACATTTCCTTAAAAACATAAGCCTTTTTACTGTTATGTTAAGGTACAGGCAAGGATGTTATAGTATTTCATAGGGTAAGCCATGAATATGGGGTCAACCTGTCTCTGTACAGTTTTGTTACTCAGGACAAAAAAAAGATCAGTTAGATCTGCGTAGGGTGAAATTGACATAATTACCCATCAGTGAGTAATAGTAACTAATACCATGGTATTAGGAAAGTTTAGTAAAAGCTACTCACTCCAACTATACTAATTGGTTAGTGAACTTGGCAAAAGTAGTCTGGGACAGATCTTTGATTTCATGGCACATATGTCCATATCTCAGCACACCTAAGCTGGGCAGCTCAGATCTATAGCAGTGGTTCTCATCCCTGGCTATCTACTGAAATCACCAGGAGCTTTAAAATATACTGACACCTGGGCCCATCCCCAAGGATCTCTGGTGGGGTAGTGCCTAAAACATTTGACTGCTAACCAGAAGGTTGGCAGTTCAAACCCACCAGTCACTCCGTGGAAGGAAGACCTGGCAATCTACTTCCGTAGAGGTTTACCGCCTCAGAAACCCAAAGAGCGTTTGTTATAAGTCAGAATTGACTAGATAGCAGTGAGTTTGGTTTTAGATTTTTTGGGCCCCACCTCCAGTGATTCTGATGTAATTGGAGTATAAAAATTTAGCTTATTATAATACTTATTGTAGGCCTACTATGTGGTGGTCCAGTTACATCTGCTATAATTTAATCTGCATTGTCACTGTGAGATTGGTGGCATCAGCCCCACTTCATGGACAAGAACTCTGAGGTGGAGACATGTTAATAACTGCTCCAGCACACACAGCTGGTGAGGGGGAGAGTCAGGATTCAATCCTAGTCCTGATTCTGACACACTTGCTTTTAATCTTTTGTTATATTGCCTCTGCAAGGAGAAGAAAGTTACTGTAGATATCTAAAGAAATAAAAGTGTTGCCTTAAACTATTTCTGCAAATCAGACTAATTCAGGTAGCCCCTATCTAATCAATGCTACTTGGGGAATGGGTGTCCCATCCTGCCCCTCTCTCTCTAGGTAAGCAAATGATAGGTGGGGTGTGGGGAAGGGAGCTGGGTGGAAATATGGAATGACGGGATAGAAGCTGCTTTGCTTTGACAGTAGCAAGGTGGACAATACCTCTACATCCATGGGCAGTTCTTGTCCAAACTGCACGGTCTTGGCAGCTTCTATCACTGTAGCTTGATCCCGATAGGTAGAAATCATGTTGTACTTGAAGCTCAGCTCGTCTATAGGCAAATTGTATTTCCGGGCATGGTTCTGAAGAATTCCTATAAATATGAAAACGAGAAAGCTGGTCCTCCAAACAACACTACTCAGCCTGAGCAAGAGGTGGTGTGGCTTGGTTTGAAGGTTGAGCCTAGGGCCCAACAACTCCCCTCCCCGCCCATGCTCAACAGGCTGCTCCAGCATTTGAGAGCTTCTTTTCCACATAGAAGACCCAGTCATCAATACCTTATTCTGGAAGCCTGCATGTCTTATTGGGAAGGAAGGAACAAGGCACATACAAGTTTTGGTCAGGGTTGAGAAGAGAGGAAGGAAGGAATGCCTGAGTGTGGGGCTCTGCCAGTGAAGGAGACCAAGCCAATGAGGGGCTGTGGGGTGCATGGAAGCCTGGACATCAGAGACAGTGGGAGCAAGAGGAGGGAGCTTCAGAGTCCAATCTCCCTAACTTTAATTTCTTGTCACATGTGGGCTATTACCAGAGATCCAGATGAGACAGATTAAGAGCTAGACTGTTTGTATCTGTTTGCCCAAAGGCCCTGACTCCTCTGGGGTTGCCTAAATGGATTCCTCTCAGGCTGCTGGAGGGACATCAAGAACAGGAATGCATAGATGAGAAGGGCACAGGGAGGGGGTAGTCACAGAGAGGAAAGGGGAAGAGAGTTTTTTATGGTTGGGTATTGCGGTGTAGTAAATTACATACAGTGGCTTTTCTAGCCATAAATCTTTGTAAACTCTGTGGTGGAATTTGTGGTGAGCAACTGAGTAGCTCCTGAATGTTAAAGTTATCCACCTGGGGTATTTCTGTTGAGTGTAGCACCAAGTAATTTTCTGGGAAGTTTGCTCTCTCTCAGGTGTATAGAATTTTGATGTTGGGATTGGTTAGTTTGGCCACTCCACCAAGCTCAAAAGGAGCCCTCTTAGAGGCAGAAGGAGTCTCTCTGACTGCAGGCTGAGAAAAATGTACTGCTAAGAGAAAAGTGCTCCTGGAGACATGAGAGACACATGCTGCTGAGAGAGAGATGCAAGAGACACACACCTCTGAGAGAGATACAAGAGATATTCACTACTGAGAGTGATATGCTACTGAGACTGCAGGCTGCTGAGTGAGACGGCCGGCTGCAAGAGACTGAGTGCATTTCTGAACTTCAATTGTAGCCTGGTGCTTCCCTAATAAACCCCATAATCTGTGAGTTCTGTGTGGTAACTGCAGCAAATTATTGAACCCAGCAGAGAGGTGGTGAGTGCTGCAGGAGGACTGGTTGGTGTCAGGATGGTGAAAGGGCTGGGGGGAGGCAGCATATCTGGCCTTGCAGGAATAGGCCTTGAGCTGCTGATGGTGATTCTGTCTTCCTCTTGTGGGGTTAGAGGAGGTCAGAAGATGCGCCCTCCCTGCCCCTTCGGCAGGGATAGTAATCTGGCCGTGAAATCAAATGTGCATGAGCTATTGAATGTAGAACAAATTTGTTTTGTAAATTTGTACCCTAAGCACAATGCAAAAAAAAAAAAAAAAAAAAAGATGTGAAAGATCTATTAAAAATAATAATAATTAAAAAAACCACATTTTTTTAGAGGGAAGGAAGCTGTGCAGAGCTGGGGCTGGGGCAATGGAGAGCAGTGGGTGCCCTGAGCATGGGTCACACTGGGGGATTAGAGCACTCAGTGAATGGTGAGCAAGAGTAGTGTCCACACATCATAACTGGGGTGGGGAGAGGGGGGCAGGAGTTTGGTTGCTGGGGAACATCTGTCATTTATGTCATCCTTGTTTTTAGTGGGTGAGGATGAGCAGGGCCCTGTTGGACTGCCCTATAATCAATAGCCCCATTGTCAGGGCAGTACCAGCTATGCCATTTTCCCAGGTGTAACAAATTGTGACCTTTCCTGTGGGATTTTTCTAAGGAAAGCATTGGTACCTGTTAGAAATCCTTGAGGAAAGAAGAAACCAGAGATCCAGAAGGACTTCGGCTGTCCTCTTTTGAGCCACAACTAAAGGAGAAACATTAAAACATAATGCACTTATTTCTGAGGCAGTTTGTCCTCTAAATCAAAATCATGTGCTGGAGGGCCTCTCAGGAGGCAGGATCTAACCAGCCCAGAGTTAGTCACCACCTGCTTGCCCTGTCCCCATTCCTCACCCACCCAGCCTGACCAAAAACACAGAGCCTGGTTATTACAGGCAGACATAAGAGGGAGAAAGCAGCAAGGTTACTCATCTCAGATTAGTTTTGTACTTCACAATGGGGTTCACGAATTTGATTTGAAACCTCAAAGATGGCATAGAATTAAAATGGAATGTGAGGATAAGAGCCTAGAGCAAACTACATAAACAGTGTAAGACTTTTCAAGTGATACCATTCTGGAAATTTCAGTTTCTTTGGGCTCAGATGATCCCTCACTAGTTGTTGACAACATTTCAACATTCCTAAGGACCTAAGGGCCAACCATGTCACCAGATCCATCAAACCCCTAAGATGTGTATTTTCTTACGTCCACAAATGCAGTCCTCAGAATAAGGTCTTTCACCCATGATCCCAGAGGCTTCAGGGAAGGGTAGGCTGTGTTGGACCACAGAGAAGGGACCTGGTTGTTGAGGAAACTGTTATAAACCTTTTCCATTTCTTCAGACATCACCACAAGCCCAGCAATGGCTTTGTTGAGTGTTTCTAGAGAACTCTGAAAGAACAAAAAAAGTTGGTGCCCTTCATAGAGGTAAATATCAAGTATGAATGATACCCACCATAGCAGAGGCATAGCTCTCAAGAGTGGGCACTGCCTTGGGGAGAAGGACCCCCATGCTGGGTTCCATCCTCTCTGCACACTGCCTCCTGGGCCAGACCCTCCAATCCTGCATGTACTTTTTTTTTTTTTATATTTATGTACACTTTATATTCATAAACTTTTATAATTCTGCAAGGTAAGAATTATTTTTTTATTATTATTTACTGTGATTTGGGTGAATTTACAGAGCAAATTCACTTTCTATACAGCA
>NW_006921818.1:3524070-3524611 GCF_000298275.1 Orycteropus afer afer | reverse complement strand
ATATTGAATGATGCAGGAAGCATCAAAAGAAGATGGAAGGAATATAGAGTCACTGTACCAAAAAGAACTGGTCGATCTTCATCCATTTCAGGAGGTAGCATATGTTCAAGAACTAATGGTATTGAGGAAAGAAGTAGAAGCTGCACTGAGGGAATTGGTGAGGAACAAGGCTCCAGGAATTGATGGAATACTCATTGAGATGTTTCAACATATGGATGCCCCGCTGGAGGCACTCACTCGGTTATGCCAAGAGATTTGAAAGACAGCTACCTGGCCAACTGACTGGAAGAGATTCATATTTGTACCCATTCCAAAGAAAGGTGATCCCAAAGAATGTGGAAATTATCGAACAATATCATTAATATCGCATGCAAGTAAGAACTTACTGAAGATAATTCAAAAACAGTTGCAGCAGTATATTGACAGAGAACCTCCAGAGGTGTAGTCTGGATTCAGAAGAGGATGTGGAATGAGGGATATCATTGCTGATGTCAGATGGATCTTGGCTCAAAGTAAAGAATACCAGAAAGATGTTTACTTG
>NW_006921818.1:3514610-3523970 GCF_000298275.1 Orycteropus afer afer | reverse complement strand
TTTCTACTACTTTATCCTGCTTCTTTGTGTGGACTGTGATGGTCTGTTGTTTCCGGGACATCGTGACATTGTTGTATTTAGATGTCTGTTAACTGTTTGTGAAGAGCAGCCAAGGGTGGTTCTGGCTTTTCTCGGAGGTTTTTTATCGTTGGCCACCACTTGGGAATGTCCAAGCCGTTTGTGCCATCTGGGGCGCTCAGGTCCCTGCCAGACCGCATCTCTGTATGTCTCCTTTTTTGGTATTTTCACGCAAATTCTTCTGCTAGTTGGGGTTTAGTCTACTTCTGTATCCTTCCTTTCAAGGCTCAGGGGTCCAAGATTATCTTCTGTGCATGTGTTAATTGTTTTCCCTTTTCTTTGTTGAAGAGGGTCTTGTAGTCCTTCTGCCTAGTCTGCCATCTTGTGGGAACTCCCTCCTGCATGTACTTTTATAACATGTGATCCCAGTGGTGTAAGATTTGTGGTGAAGGGTGGTTGAGGCAGTTAATGGCACAGTCTGATGCAGTGGCAAGTTGGAAAACTGAGGAATGTCCTCTGAAGCTGAGAGAAAAAGCTCCTACTCCTTCTTGCCACTGTCTAGCTTTCCCCGAGGCCAAAGGAGGAGCAAGCCTGATGGTTACTGTTATCAGAACCAAATAGGGAACCTCCTCATGCCACTGGCCATTTCTGCTAACAGCTCAAGGAGCTACATCAGAAAGAAGGGGGTTCTTAGATGAGACTAATCTTCTAGCTGATACGAGAGGGTCTCCTTGTATGAGAAACACTTCCTTCAGACATGACCCTTATCCTGCTCTCCTTTCAACAAAAGAGGGAGTTAGTAGTTCTGAGGGACAGCTGGCATAACCATGAGAAGTACAGAGGGAGTTTGCCATTTGGCTGAGGACAAAGGGAGAGCAAATAATTGATCTCTCAGGGGTTCCCGTTATGTGAGGAGTACTATTGTATATTGGGAAATATAAGAAGAAGATTTTAGAGGCCAAATTTATGTTGATTAAAAAATAAAATGAGGCCCAGGACCTCATGCACATAGTCCTGGAGACAGACAATGTATGGATGAGGCTAGTCACCTTTCCATTCCTTCATTTCTTTACAGATTTATTCCTTGGCCCCTTCCACCTTCCCACATCTCTTTCCAGAAGAGGCATAGAAGAAAAAGAAAGGTTGTAATTGGATTTGTCCTTATGATCTGAGGAACCATTGGCAGCAGAACGTAGAAAGGAGGCCCTCAGTCAAAGCCAAAACAGTATTCCCTCTGAGGCATGAAAAATGGAAGAAGGTAGCAGGGACTTATTTAAAATTCAGGCAGAACCCATAAGCCACTGAGTCTACTGACACTGGGGCATGCCTCACTAGATGCCAGAGTCCCAAGGTGGGGATTTCTCATACTCAGCTGACCCAGTGCTCATCAAACTGGCAAACCAAGTATTGCAAGCCAGGCAGCAACGTTCAGAGACTTTGCACTCCTAATGGAGGACTTAGATGGTCTTTGGCTTTAAAACATCTACTGCAGTTTTCCACCTCTAATCTTAATCTGAGCCTTAACTCTCTGCTAGGTATTTGATTCCTTACTACAGTAAAAGTTTTCCAGTAGAGCTCAGTATTTGGCCTAATAGTTTTTATTTTCCCTTATCAAAGTTACACATGAGAAATTAGAAGACCTTTAGCCATCATTATAAATACAAGGAGATCCAGAGCAAAAGTATCCCTGAGCATATAACAAAGGACCAAACAGTTGTTCTCAAATTGTAGTTTCACTGGAATCCCCTGGAGAGTTTATCCTAAAATTCATATTTTCAGGTAGGCCTTAACTGCTGTCGAGTCAGTCCCGACTCATAGTGACCTGTCCTTGGGTTTCTGAGGAAGTATCTCTACGGAAGTAAATTGCTCAGTCTTCCTTCTGAGAAGTGGCTGTTGGATTTGAACAGCCAGCCTTCTGGTTAGCAGTCAAATGTCTTAGGTACTACACCACCAGAACTCCTAATCAGTAGGGTTAGGGTGGGATCAAGTAGCCCTTGTGGTGGAAGTGGTGAAGTGCTTGACTGCTAACTAAAAGGTCGGCTATTTGAACCCACCAGCAATTCTGTGGGAGAAAGATGTGGCAGTCTGCTTTCATAAGGATTACAGCCTTGGAAACTCTATGGGGCAGTTCTACTTTCTCCTACAGAGTTGCCAGAAGTTGGAATTGACTCAACAGCAATAGATTTTTGTTTGTTTGTTTAGGGTGAAATTAAGGGGGTCTTGTTGGCAATCATTAAGCGTTTGGCTGCTAACTGAACAACTGGTAGTTCAAATCCATTAGCCACTCTGTGGGAGAAAGATGTGGCAGTCTGCTTCTCTAAAGATTACAGCCTTGGAAACCCTAAGGGGTAGTTCTATTCTGTCATACAGAGTCACTAGGAGTTGGAATTGGCTTGATGGCATAGGTAGGGTGGGCTCAGGGAATCTACACTTTGAGGAATAGGAGATTCTCATGAAGGCATTTTGTGGCCCACATTTTGAGCAAGCTTTCCTAAGGACTACACTATTAAATATAAATAAGACATCAGAAGCAAGCACTGGATCTTAATGTGGGGGCTTAAGCTCCTGACCCAATTTTTAGTGAGTCAGTGATGATTCTAAGTGTTTACATTCACAGAAGAAACATAACCAGAATGCTCCTTAGAAGTGAAGACAGCAAGACTTTGGCTGACTTCCACTGGACATGTCATCAGGAAGGACCAATTGCTAGAAAAGGACACCAGGCTTGGAAAAGTAGGTCAGTAAAAATGAGGGAAGCCCTCGATGAGATGGACTGACACAAGATCCTTAACAATGGGCTCAAATATATCAATGATCATGGAGGTGGTGCAGGACCAGGCAACCTCTTGTCCTTTTACACATAAGGTCACCACGAGTCAGAGCTGACCTGAAGGCAACTAACAAGAACAAATGTTAGGCTGATGGGGAGACGGAGGATTTGTAATGTCACACATTCACTCAGTCATTATTAGGAATAGGGAATACAGACTTGTTAGAGGAGGAATTATTACATTTTAGACAAGTCAGGTTTGCAGAGATCTGTTAGCATATCCGGAATGAAAAGGCTGAAGTGATGTTGTTGTTAGGTGCCGTCGACTCAGTTCCGACTCATAGTGACCCTCTGTACAACAGAATGCAACACTGCCCATTCTCTACGAAGCTTTGATACCCAATAGCAATGATGGAGGTAAGGTTTCATACGTGGATTAACTTCAGCAGATTGTTAAATCGGTCCACTTCCTGTCCAAGAACAGTGGTCAAGGAATTAAGGCGTCCTTGAGGATCCTTGGTGAAAAGACTTTCTGAAGCACCCTCCATTTCCAAGATTTCTGAAACACACACAGTTGATTTATAAGATCAGTCATCATTGATTTCTATCTTTATAATTTTGTTATTTAATGTGCTTATATTAACAACTTAAAGCCAATTTCTCCCATTATTCAAGTCATATGTACAGGGCTTAAATCAGACAAAATCTGGATAATTTAGAGCTCTCTGGCAATTCAACTCTCTTTATTATAGAAGCAATCACAGAAAATCAGGCTTAAATTCAAGCATATCAGGCATAGATTGATCAATGGATCAATCAATTATCTATCATTTAAAACACTAAACTAGTGCATTTTATGTTTTACCTCAAAACATGTTCCTTGTGGCTGTTTTCATTTCTGCCAGTCTGGGTATGTGGTCTATGATCCTGGGATAGGGAGGGTAGGTATGTGACTGCTTTAGTAAAATACTAAAGCTGCTGTGCTAACTGAGGTGACTGTGGGAGGAGGAGGGAGGGGTAGAGAAGGAAAAAGATGAAGTGGGAAGTCAATGTGGCCCAGCAGTATCTTTGTGCTTCGGTGGGAGTTTTGCCTGGAGGGGTCTTTACAGTGGATGAGGAGGCTCTGCAGGAGGACACAGAAAGGTGGGCCTGGGCCTGGGCTGAGTGGGAGTCATAGCCAAGCAGACTTCAAGGCAGAAAAGGGACATCCTGAGACCAGAGGGGGCAGAAGGCACTGCCTTGGGACCCTCAGTCTTTCCCTCTGCTATACAAGTATGTAAGCCACACTCTTCCCCAAATACCTACCCTTCAAACAAAACAAACCAAAAAAGAAACTCTGGTGGCACAGTGCCTAAGGTATCTGACTGCTAACCAGAAGGCTGGTGGTTCAAACCCTTCAGTGATTCCTCAGAAGGAAGATTGGGCAATCTACTCCCATAGAGATACTGCCTCAGAAACCCAAAGAGGGGTCACTATGAGTTGGATCCAACTCGAAGGCAGTGAGTTTGGGGCTATGAGTCTTTCCTTCTGCTCTATAAATATGTAAGCCACACTCTTCCTCAAATGCCTACCTTGCATCTAAGAGAAAAAGGCCTGGAGGTGGGAGATGAGACAGACTTAGTATTTATCCCAAGTTACTAAACATCAGAGGAACTGAATGAATTACTACACAGGCCCAAGGTTCAAACAAAGAGCTCTGGTGGTGTAGTGGTTAAGGATTTGGCTGCTAACCAAAAGGTCTATGGTTCGAACCTACCAGCAACTCTGTGGAAGAAAGATTAGGCAGTCTACTTCTTTAAAGACTTACAGCCTTGGAAACCCAAGGAGAGTTGCTATGAGTCAGAATCAACTCAATGGCAGTGAATGAGTGAGTGTGAAGGTTCAAACTGGATGAAAATTTAGCCCTTCTTCCCCTCTACAGTCCAGCAGATGAAGAGCCATGTGAGGTATAAAAAAAGGAAGAAACTGAATTTTCCTTACAAATCTGAATGAGTGTGAATAAATGAAGGGTTCCAAAATACATGTGTTAAATCCTTCTTAAGCACTCACATTTTGGCTGCTGGAGAAAAATCACAAATTGGGTGAGCTCAATCTCTACTGGGCCCACGGTGCTATGGTAACATGTCTCTGGACTCTGTTCTGCCATTCACCTCAGGGCTATTCCAAACCTTCAGTTGTCTTAAGCCCATTGCATCCTTACCCCCTCAATCTTAGCAGATGGCCTTGCCTCTCAGTTCACAGTAAAACAGACTTTATGATGCTTGGAGAGAGACATCTCCTATATGTCACTAGGAGTCTATGAAACAAGTACATTATCTCTCTAGTCATCCATCCCTCTATCCCTTTCCCACCCAGCGCTCTATCATATTGATTACAAAGTATTTTCTGAAATAATCAACTCATTTTACCATCAACAAAGTCTTCTATCAAGTAGCCATTCTTTTGAGGATCTGCTCTGAAGAGGAGATAATGGGTTCTGAGGTTACACTTCTCTCTTTCTCTGGGGATCTTAAGGATATTGGTGAGACTCAGTCACTGGTCTCTTCTGCCTTAATTTTATTTTTTTTCTATAGTGATATCTCTTCCAACCAAGAACAATACTCTCCACCCCCCCACACCCCAAAAAAAAGACACACACAAAAACCCAAACCTATTGCCATCTGCTTGATTCTGACTCATGTCAACCCCATGTGTTACAGAGTAGAATTGGTTTTTTGGGTATAATCTTTATGGAAGCAGACCACCAGGCCTTTGTTCTGTGGGGCTACTGAGTGGGTTGGAACTGCCAAACTTTCAGTTAGCAGCTGAGCACAAACTGTTGGCACCACTCAGGGACTTGATCCATGAATAACAGACTAACACTCTGCAGCCAATCAAAGAAAAGTGTGAACATGAATATCTTGTGATCATTCAGGAAGATTCCTTAGCTTTCACCAGAAAACAAGGTGAAATTAATTTAGCCATTTCTCCTGAATGGAGAAAAAAGAAAATGAAATGGATTCCAGAGCCAGGCTGCCCAGTAGAACTCTACAATGATGGAATTATTCCAAATCTGCATATCCCTATATGGTAGTACTTGAAATGTGGCTAATGTGACAGAGGAACTGAATTTTTCATTTCATTTTATTTGCATTTAAATTTAATTTACCACATGTGGGTTAGTGGCCACTAACTTACACAGTGCAAGTCTGGAGACATTAGAATAATGAAGCTGAGGGTAACTCAGGAAATTGTCTGGTAAAAGTTACATTGGGTTAGAAACCAACTTGCTCCTAATACTTCTGGCAGTTGAGGTTTAGAGGTGCTGTAGGATTCTAGTCTACAAATGGAGAGCTCCATGTCAGAATTGAATGCATAAAGAAAAGTCTCCATATAATAAGCAGATTTGGACACCTGCTTATCCTGTAGCTCACTCTGAATTTATTCTTCAATGTACCATCACATACAGATGCTGGGAATTATTAATACCTGGAACTCTGGTCTGGACAGAAGCAACAAGTTCTTGGACAATTTCATCATTGCTTTTTCCCTCTCCACCTGCAGATGACCTTGGCTGAACTTCAAGTATGGTGTTGATTAAAGTGTTGGTCTCTTTGTACTGTAGAGTGATAGGAGGCAGAACAATTAAGATTCACATTCTTAAAAAATAATTTTGTAGCACATATAGTTCACTTATAGAAATAATGGCAGTTCTCAAGAACAAGGAAAAAGAATTATGTTGAAGACAGAGTTGGTAAAATGTGCTCATTGGAAATGCATAGTACATAGTTGTCAGTATTAAACCTTAGTATCTTTAATCATTTAAAAGGCAAATATGAAAATAAGGAAGAAATCACAAGAACACAGTTTTAGGATATGCTTTCATTTAAATAGCATTTTTCCCAATAAGAAAAGTAGCATGGCTCATTATAAAAAAAAATTCTAGAAAATATAAAGAGAAACTACTCATGATCCTGCTGTCCAGAGATAATTATTTATAACATTTGGTTTTCCCCTACTTGGGTATTTTCTACCTATGCATGCATCTAGTTTACAAGATTGAGTCCATACAATTTATATAATATTCCTTTTTCAGTTTGCTTTTTCCATGAGCATTTTCATACCACTGAAAACTTTCTGCAGATCTGGCTTATACTGACTGTGTGTCATTTCATGGTAACAATGTGCCATTGTTAATATGGTTGTTTATCTACTTTATGAACATTGTTAGATCTTATAGAACTCCTGGGATAGGATCTGTATATGAATTTCATCTTCTAACTTTGAAAGTTTTAAAATGATACATTACTAGAACTATCTAGAAAAGTATTGTATCAATTTATGCTCCCAAAAATAGTGTATCAGGGGACCTGTCTTTCTGTGTCTTTGCAAGAATTAATATCATTGCATTAAAAATGTTTCCCATTTAATAGGTAAAAATAGCTTTTCATTGTTTTGCAATTCTTTGAGGATTAGCAGAGTTAAACTTTTTAAAATCTGTTCATTGGCCAACTGTATTATTTCTTTATAACATATGTGTTTTGTACATTTTTTATTTTTTAGTATATTTATTGTTGATTTTTAAGAGACGTGTATATAACGATAGTTAACTCTTTGTTTTTTGGGTTTCAAAAATGTTTTGGTTTGCCATTTAGCTTGTCATTTTCTTATGAAATTTTTGGTACAGTAAAATCTACTGGCCCTTTCAATGTGATTTACTTTTCCGTTGCTTTTTATGCTTAGAAATTCCTCTCTATTCTGAGGCCAGTTAAATAGTCTTAATTCTTTTAGATTTTCCTTCTATCCAGGAGCAAGGTATCATTCTCATATATATTTGTTTGAATTTGTTAGAGTTTTACTTTATGTAGATCTCCCTTTTTTTATGAAGGTAATTCTCTTGGTGATTCATGTTTCGATACCAATGTGCTTCCAGGATGGGTGGTGGGATGTTTGAGGTACAGTATTCTCCAAGGCTCACCAAATCCATCCCATTCTAATCTCTAGTCCTTGACCTTGAAACTCCACCTGTACCACTTTCCATCCACTTATCTAACAGAGAAGCTCAGAAAATGACTTAGATCAAGGTCTTGATTGCTAAAATTACAGTTTAAACCATAGACATTCCTTTTGATACTACATTTTACACATTCATTAGGTTTTGAATACATATATGAGGTTATTTACTTAATGCTATAGTTAAACAGTTTGGTTTCCTTGTTTGGTGCCAGTTATTTAATATTATGTCTTCTCCGTTTTAATTCTCAACTTCTTTTTGGATGGAATGAATTTTGAAACATTTACTGCAGCCAGCCTGGTAGGCGTAGACACGTCCAGTGTGCACCCATTCTTAGTACTTCTCTCCTCTAGGACCTAGCAAGGATTATATATACTTCCACATACCTTTGCAGTTAGGTTGGCCATGTTATTAGTACTGGCCGATGAAATACAAGCAGAAGTAATGGCAGAATTTCTGGGCTGAGGCAGTGTAAAGCCTATGCATAATTCTCTAGTGTCTCTCTTCCCATACTGCAGGGAACAAAGAAACTATTTGTTCCAGTTGATGAAGCTACAATACAATAAAGCCTCTGACAGACTGAGTTTGTGAATGACTCTGTGGAGCACAGCCCTTCTGCCAACCTGTCAACACAATCACTGTTATATTAAACCACTGGGATTTGAGTAATTTTGTTAATTGTGGCATAATCCAGCCCATTCTAATATAGTAGCTTTTTTTTTTTTTTTTAACCAGAGAAAGGATGGGAAGTGCTCTAAATGTTTACATGACCCTTTGTTTATTTCCAAATTTGTCCCAAGATCTGTCAAGGCATAGTTTTAGTTTCTTTTTTTTCTTTTTTATACCACACCAAAAATTAGTTCAAGACGCTATTGAAATATTGCTTCTATTTCTTATTGTTTCATTGAATCTGCTTGCACTATCCTCCATACCTATCATCATCTGTCATAATTTTCTATCTTTTTTTTGACATTTAACCTTCCATTCTGGAAAGTTTAAGTTTGTTCCCTTTATCACATGTGTGATGATCTATATATCAGTTCTGGTCTTCAGGTGTCCAAAACATTTTAATTCTGCTATGATTATTTTTAGTTTCCTTGGAATATTTCATTTTCTCACATCTCATGGCATCCTTTGTATTTACATTTTAGCCTGTTCTCATAGTCTGGCTGTCTTTTTTTACAGGCTAGGTTTTCTTATATCCCTTCCTAGATGCCAAAACACATATATATTTTTTCCTGGTTCCTGCAGTAGATGATTTGTAGAGGGTAACTTAGTCTTGTAGATAGTATTTGACTGCTAACCAGAAGGCTGGTGGTTCAAACCCACCAGCCACTCCTCAGAAGGAAGACTGGGCAATCTACTTCTGTAGAGATATTACCTCAGAAACATAAGGAGGGGTCACTATGAGTCTGTTTCAACTCGACAGCAATGAGGGTTTTTTTTTTTTTTTTTTTTAATGTTTATAGCTCTCTTGTGGAGATAACAAAGAATAAAGACACAGAACTCTCAAGTCAGAGAGATAAGCAGCAGGGAGGAGACATAATCATAGACAGTTTTATTTCAAACTATATTAGTG
>NW_006921818.1:3488951-3512370 GCF_000298275.1 Orycteropus afer afer | reverse complement strand
TGTTGTTGTTGTTTGCCATCGAGTCGGCCCCGACTCATAGCGACCCCTCCTTGGGTTTCCGAGGCAGTATCACTACGGAAGTAGGATTGCCCAACCTTCCTTCCGAGGTATAGCACTGGGCAAATCGGCTGCAAAGGACCTCTTTCAAGTGCTGAAGAGCAAAGGTGTCTCCTTGAGGACTAAGGTGCGCCTGACACAAGCCATGGTATTTTCAATCACCTCATATGCATGTGAGAGCTGGACAGTGAATTAAGGAAGACCGAAGAAGAGTTCATGCTTTTGAGCTGTGGTGTTGGTGAAGAATGGTAAAAGTACCGTGGATTGCTAAAAGAACAGGTCTGTCCTGGAGGAAGTGCAGCCAGAATGCTCCTTGCAGGAGAGAATGGCCAGACTTCATCTCACATACTGTGGTGATGCTGTCAGAAGGGACCATTCCCTGGAGAAGGATGTCATGCTTGGTAAGGTGGAGGGTCAACAAAAGAGAGGACTAGGCCCTCAACGAGGTGGATTGACCCAGTGGCGGCAGTGATGGGCTGAAGTGTAGCAAGAATCATGGAGCTGGCTCAGGACCGGTGGTGTTTTGTTCTGCTGTGCATAGGGTCACTATGAGTCAGAGATGACTCGATGGCACTTAACAACAACAACAATAAGCATCTATGTACAGATTGGAAATTTTATTAGAAGTTCAAGGAATAGGGACGGGGTAGGTGCCCCAAAGGAAAGGGGAGAGAGTGGGGTATGTACTATATCAGAAAAATGGGTGGAGGGAGGTCAAACAGAAGAACCTACCGGAGGTCTGCTGCATACCTGCTGTCTCATTCTCTGTCATTCTGAACCAAAGGGAAACACAGAAAAACTACACTCCTAAGTACATACTGCAAGACCTTTACCCCTAAAATAGTGCTTCACTTCTCACAGACTGCAGTGAGCCTTATCATACCCACAGGCCCTTTCCCCTCTCTCACCCCTTCCCACTTCAGAGCAATCAGTCATGGGTAAATATTAGCAGTAAATTTGGCCACCTCTTTTCCCCCTTGAAAGTAGATTCTGTCTTAAAAAACCAAGAGAGTTATTTTAACTCCATGCTGAATGACAAATTTAATGGCAGAGGACATGAAAGAAGGTATTAGAATTCTAAACTCTTGGTAGTCTTTCTGAAAGACCTTTGTTTTTTGGTGTGTGTATGTGTGTATGCATTCCTTAATATCTAGGCAGACCTCACCTTCTGTCAATGGTAGGAGCAAAATTTTAGTTGAAAAGAAAGATGATTCCCTTTAAGCCTGGTGAGGCCAAACTTAGTCCCCCACCTGTAGAGTTTTCCAGGGTCCCCAGGAACACACTTCATTTCATGGTTTTGGCTCATCCATAGATGACTGACATCCATAGATGGCAGATGATGACACTAAAGGGTAAGTAATGCCAGGTCATGAGGGAGACTTGACTGCCATGCTGATGACCTTGGACTGTCCTTAGGTAATGGTGAGGTGCAGAAGGCCTTACACAGAGGAGAAAAATCAGCCAGTTTGCTCTCTGGATCTATTGCTGTGGACTGGCACTGTGACCTTGATGAATCATGCTATTTAAGAAAATAATTTTAATTCATCTTCTTTGGATATTTGTTACTGTACTTTTATAACCTAAAGATCTATTGATCTACAAACTTTTGTGTAATATGATACAAATGTGCTCAGCATGGAAGGAGAAGTGCAAAAGAGAGGACTGTATTATCATTCAAATTCCCATTTGTGGTGGACTGCGAGCTGGTAGATTATAAACTAGGCAGAAGGCACAGAGTTGGAGGGGGTCAGCAGTGACAGGAAATGAACTTGATGAATGCATGATGAACTTAGAAGTCTGTGAACAGTCCAAAGGGAACAGGCTAAATGCTGAAGTCAAGGTGAAATATTTATTTTGTTTATTTAAGAATATTATCACTTACAGAATTAATGAGGTGATTCTTAAAAGTTTCAAGTTCATATAAACAATATAAATATGTATTTTAAATTGAAAGGCTATATACCTGGAAAGCTAAGTTGGCATTTTCATGCATTCCAAACACTTCTGGGTCATCTATTAGAGGCAGATTTTCAATGTAGTCCTTAAACTCTTGTAGGGTGTCAGCCAAGGGTGCAAAATAGATGCCTGTTATTAAAAAGACAGAAAGTAAACATGTCTCAAATAACCTGGCTTTGTACCTCTGGGTTTGGTACGTCTTTGCCTGGCTCTGATGGTGACTGCAAGCAGCTGCCTCACAAAGAAAAGGGGATTGTTTTTCCCAAGCCTCATTGCTTGCACTGCTGTGTCTAGTCTTGTCACCTTTACTTGAGACCCTGAGTATCTGATCAGAGTCCTAACTTTTTGAATGTCTCCTCCAGAACATTTCAAGCTTCTGAGAGACTAGGGCTGTGCTGCTGAAAGGCTTGTCCCATTAAGGGCTCCAAACAAATGCTGTGTTATGGACTACTTTCACATTTGTTTGTTAAACAGCAACAACTTTCCCTGTTTCCCCAAACCAAAAGCTACATTTGCAAAACACTGAAATCTAGGGTTACTCAATTTTCCTTAGAGATTACAGGATATACATTTGAGTCTTATCAGCTCTGAGGATCAGTATCTTTCAATTCAGTGGTCAGAGCTTTTATGTGCCCACTGTGCACTAATCAGATTGCTCCCTCCAAAGGACTGGAACTGTGAATCGACTTGCTGAGCTAACACCAACTCATAGATGGCCAGGCATGGCAATGGGGTGGCAGTGGGAGCTGGTGGTGAAAACTGGACATAGAGCCCCTGGATAGAAAACTGAGAGATGCTGTCAACAGTTTCTTGACAAAAGTCTTTTATATAATACTGAAAAGTCACTCACCTGATTCAGAATATTTATAATCAGCTTCTAATGTCTCAGGAGAAAAAAATTTTTTCAAGACAGTACGAAGGCATCTTTGATCCCAGGTGTCTGTAACTCTACCACCATATGTAATTTCACCTGAAAAAGAGTTTGCATTTGAAAATATTTTATTGTTTGTTTTATTGATAAGCATACCCAAATTTTAACAGGTTTATTTACATATATATTTGATACTGAAAATAGAAATACCACATCAGCATTTTCTTTGACTACCCTTCAAAAATAGAATACAAGTCAATTTTTAAAAAGCAGAAAAAAAGTATAGCATATGTAGTTTAAATATTTTGGGTTTTTCAAATACTATAGAGTAAAACCACATAATTCTACAGATTCCTTCCTTCTTCCTGTTCTTTTTCTTCAAAATCTGGATTTTGGGTGTTAGTCTATCATTGACTGCAGTATTCTAAAACATACATAGTTTCCATGAAACAGGGCTTCTTTAGGGGGCCAGTAGGAAAAATGAAACAAAACATTTGGAGCAAGGTATTCATACTCTATGTTGTTGTTGTTTGCCATCGAGTCGGCCCCGACTCATAGCGACCCCTCCTTGGGTTTCCGAGGCAGTATCACTACGGAAGTAGGATTGCCCAACCTTCCTTCCGAGGAGTGGCTGGTGAGTTTGAACCACCAGCCGTCTGGTTAGCAGGCAAGTGTCTTAGCCACTATGCTACCAGAGTACCTTATAAATTATTGAGCTAGGAAGGAAAGATCCAAGGTGAAAGAGACAATGTGCCTTATAGAAATTACGGGGAATTAAGAGTCACTGGTATCTACTTCTTTACCCAGAGTAGTTATATTCAGCATCCTCCATTATTGTCCCAAAATTATGCGTAGGAAAGAACCACACTGGAATGATAGCTATTACTGATATAATTCCATAGCAAAATTCCATATCCACTGCTGTAACACTGTAGTGTTCCTGGAAGAATGCCATCCATGATACTGACATTGTCAACTCTGAATCCCCCTTCTCATTTCCATTTCTTCCATTACTTGAGGAAGAAAAAAACATTTTTCATTCTCTTTCAAGTTGAGATGGTTAGTTGACAGAAAGTTATTTTGGCCTTGGAATCTTAATTTATTTCTTCCAAGACAACAATGTACTTTCTCTGTACCTCCTGTAGGGACAATTATCTCTCTTCCCCTGTTGGAGCACCCCTAGTCAGTCTTGTTGGATTACCCTCTCACTCAGGGAGAAAGGAGGGGAAGTGGGTGCCAGGGCTGATGGTCAAGTAGCTGAATCTGTGTACTAGCAGTTTTAAGAGGGAAGGAAGAGATGCTGCTGTGACTTCTTGGGAATATTCTTCAGCCATCCTTTGGCAAGTCTTGGAACACAAAGTTGGATTAAATTCCTGTAATGAGCCCATCAAAGCTGGGTTCAGCTTGTAGCTTTATTTTATTGGTTCCATGGGACTGGACAGTAATATAAAGCTCAAGCTTCTCCGATTTCATGATAGTGTCAAGAAAGGAGGATGGCCAGGAAAAGAGACTCCAACAGGTAGTGGTGAAAGAAAAGAATTTCCTTAAAGTATATTATTGTTTTTTAAAAAAGTTTTAATCTAAAACATCTACATTTTGAGAAGCAGCACAAAAATGTTTTTCTTACAAATCAAAACACTCTGTCTTTATCCATCCAGAATTAGTTTTATCCTTTTGCTTGGATCAAACCTGGTAAATAAGGAGTTCTACCATTTTGACTCAGGGTATATGATTCTCAGCTCACTTTCAGGAAGGAGTCTCTTGGGTGTGGTCTTCCCAGAAGAGGGGCCTTGGGAGCTATATACAGGATTGCCACCTAGCCTGGCCCCAGTATCAAAGTTCCTCACTGCAGATCCTAAGAACTGGCTTCCTGCTTCCTTTCTGATCCCCATGGGCTGACTTGACATGGCCCAGTGCAAACTAGATGGGACTGAGATTTGGCTCTGTCCTTATCTACTTTGAGATCAGATACCTCTCCAACACCATTCCTGAACTTACGCATTGCTGGAGCCCACATTGTGAAATTTTAAGACCCTTTCCCCCAACTCCTATATATAATATATGTAATATTTCTCTGTTTATTCTCCCCTCTCTAATTTCTCCCCTGGTGTTACTATAGCCCCTTGTTCAATCTCTCATTATTTTGTTTTTATTATAACTTTGTAAACTATTGTACCTCTCCCCAGTCTAAAAGACAATAACTGGTTACATGGTAGAGCCAAAATTTATTAACATGACACATAGTCCTTTCAGAATGTGGCCCCAGCTCACCTTTCAAAGTTTTTTTTTTTTTTTTTTGAAGATAAAGCTTCTCTCTATACACACCTCCCCTTCATACACACCTCTGTTCCAGCACTACTGAAATGCTATGTCTATAGTCACGCCACACCTCATGCTCTGCTGGGCTTTTGCATCTCACTGTTCTCTCTGCCCAGTGTGCTCTCTTGCCTCGTCTTTCCCAGTGAGCCCAACTCAGCACCCAACTCAACCAGCTCAACCTACTTGATATAGCTTTCCCAGACTTCTCCAGATCATGTTAGTTGACCCTTGTAAATCCCCATAGCATTATGCATACTCTTCTATTTTGGTGATTTTAATAACATATTATGATTTATTCATTCTCCTCCACTCCCCAGCCCATGAGTTTTGATGGACAGGAAATATGTCATCTGTGCATTTTCAGTATCTATTACTGTTGTGATAATCCATATTTTTTGAATTAACCCATCAATGGCTGCCTAAAATACCACCATTAGCAAGTATCACCACTTGAATAAAGCATTTCCTTTTTGATCCTATCCTATGAAGCATCAAAAGAAGATGGAAAGAATACACAGAGTCACTGTACCAAAAAGAATTGGTGGACATTCAGCCACTTCTGAAAGTAACATATGATCAAAAACTGACGGTACTGAAAGAAGTCCAAGCTGCACTGAAGGAATTGGTGGAAAATAAGGCTCCAGGAATTGATGGAATACCTACGGAGATGTTAAAACCAACAGATGCGACACAGGAAGTGCTCACTTATTTATGCCCAGAAATTTGGAAGATAGCTACCTGGCCAGATGACTGGAAGAGATCCATATTTATGCCCATTCCAAAGAAAGATGATCCAACAGAATGAAGAAATTATTGAATAATATCATTAATATCACATGCAAGTAAAATTTTGCTGAAAATAATTCAAAAACTGTTATAGTAGTTTTGGTTACCTAGAGCCACTCTGACAGGAAATATACCACAAATGGGATGGACTTAACAAACAGTAGTTTATTCTTCCAATTTGGAGGCTTTAAGTCCAAGTTCAAAGTGCAAGGCTCTAGGTGCTGGGTGAAAGCCCCTCAACCTTAGAGTCCAGCTCTGCCTCCTGCTCCCGGCCCACTGGAGCTAGAGATGTTTCTTCACTCAGACAGCTTCTGGCTGCTGAGGCTAAGAAGCCCCAAGGTTGACAAGTAAAAAGGCATAGTCCCAACATTACCAAACCACACAGCAGGCCATTAACTTAAGTCCATTGTATGTCCCAAGGTTGACAGAGCATCCAGGCTGCTGAGCAACAACATGGCTACATGTAGAGTCCAAGTGTGCCATAGGCTAGAGACCATTCTCAAAGCTTCTCTTTATATACAGGAAGCAGACCACATTCCAAAGGCAGTTACTCAGCTGCTTGTGATAGCTCCTACCATGGAGGTGATTGCCAGTCTCATCATGGGGAATAACTACCACCAGCTGCCCAGCCACTCAACCAGGCCCAGCCACGTTGATGCACAAATATAACTACCACAGTAGTACATAGGGAACTGCCAGAAATTCAAGCCAGACCCAGAAGAGGGAGTGGAACAAGGGATATCATTGTTGATGTCAGATAGATCTTGGCTGAAAGCAAAGATTACCAGAAAGATGTTCATTTATTTACTTGTTTTTCACCAACTATGCAAAGGAATTCAATGGTGTGGATAATATAAATTATGTATCACACTGCAAAGAATGGGAATTCCAGAACACTTAATTGTGCTCATGAGGAAACTGTACCTAGACTAAGAGGTAGTCATTCAAACAGAACAAAGGGATACTGCATAGTTTAAAATCAGGAAAGGTGTGTATCAGTGTTGTATACTTTCAGCATACTTACTCAATCTGCATGCTGAACAAATAACCTGACAAGCTGGACTATATGAAGAAGAATGTGGCATCAGAATTGGAGGAAGACTCATTAACAGCCTGCAGTATGCAGATGACATAACCTTGCTTGCTGAGAGTGAAGAAGACTTGAAGTACTGTGGTAGTTAAAGTTGTGTATCAACTTGGCTGGGCTGTTCTTTTTGAGTGGCTGAGAAGTTGGATATAGTTTTTCCCCTGATGAGATTGTAATCACCTCCATGATGTAATCTGCTGTGAGCAGCTAAGCAGCTGCCTTTGAGGTGTAGCCTGCTTCCAGTATATAAGGAGAAGCTTTGAGAACAGTCTCTAGCTTTTTGGCATGTTTGGATCCTGCATTTGACTGTCTTGTCAGAAGTCCCTGGACTTGAACCAGTGGCCTGTCATGTTGCCTGCCAATCTTGGATTGTTCCTGGACTTGATCCAGTGGTCTGCTGTGTTACCTGTTGATCTTGGGATTGTTCCATTCTACTTGCTGACCTTGAGTTCATTAGCCAGCAGCCAGGAGCTGCATGAGTTATGAGAAGCCTCCAGCTCCAGTAGGTCTGGAACAAGAGGCAGAGCTGAAGCCCAAGGTTGAGGACCCTTCACCCAGCCCCTAGTGCCAGCACTCTGAATTTAGACTTCTAGTCTCCTAAACTGTAAGAGAATAAATTCCTGTTTGTAAAAGTCATCTACTTATGATATCTCTGTTATAGCATCACTGGAGAACAAAGGCAAGCACTTACTGATGAAGATCAAAAACTGCAGTCTTCAGTACGGATTACCCTTCAACATAAAGAAAACAAAAATCCTCACAACTGGACCAATAAGCAACATCATGATAAATGGAGAAAAGATTGAAATTGTCATAGATTTCATTTTATTTGGATCCATAATCAACACCCATTAGAAGCAATAGTCAAGAAATCAGATGTAATATTGCACTGGACAAATCTGCTGCAAAGGACCTATCTGAAGTGTTACAGAGCAAAGATGTCACTTTGAAGACTCAGGGCACCTAACCCAAGCAATGGTATTTTCAATTGCCTCATATGCATGTGAAAGCTGGACAGTGAATACGGAAGACTGAAGAAGAGGTGATAACTTTGAATTGTGGTGTTGGTGAAGAATACTGAAAATATCATGGACTGCCTGAAGAACGAACAAATCTGTCCTGAAAGGAATGCTGCTGGAATGCTCCTTGGAAGTGAGAATGGACAGATTCATCTCACCTACTTTGGCCATCTTGTTAGAAGGGACCATTCCCTGGAGAAGGATATCATGCTTGGTAAAGTAGAGGGTCAGGGAAAAAGGGAGAGACCCTCAATGAAATGGATTGACACAGTGGCTGCAATGATGGGCTCAAGCATAGCAAGGATTGGGAGGATGACACAGGACTGGGCAGTGTTTTGTTCTGTTGTACATGGGGTCACTGTGATTTGGAGTCAACTTGATGGCACCTAACAATAACAACAACAACAACAACAACAATTTCTTTCAATGATGTTTTGCAGTTTCCAGTGTACAAGGATGTACTTCTTTTGTTAAATTTATTACTAAGTATTTTATTCTTTTTCATTCTATTATGAGTGATTTTTTTTCAAATTAATGTTTGGATTTCAAATGATATTTGTACATGGCTTTTGTGTCCTGTGACCTTGCTGACCTTGTGTATTAATACTAGTGGTTTTAAAGTGAATTTAGTAGGATTTTCTGCATACAAGATCATGTCATCTGCAAATAAAGACAAATTTACTTCTTCCTTTCTAATCGATATGCCTTTTATTTCTTTTCCTTGTCTAATCCCCCTGGCCAGAACCTCCAGTACAGTGTTTAATAGAAGCAATGAAAACAGATACATCCTCTTTTGCCCCTTCTTATCCTTTTAAAAACACAATTACTTCCACAGCAGTAGAGATTGAGGGCACCTGAAAGGCCAGGTATTCTAGGAGTGAAGGAAGGGGGAGAAAATTAAGGAATGGGAAAATTCAGGCTAAGTAGAGGGTGCCAGAGAAAATTTCTGCCTATATCATTATCTGCTTAATCAATCTTGGTCTCATTAGAATGGCTAGAGGCAGAAACATGGAATATCCCTTTCTGATTGGCCTCCCAGAATCCAGCCCTCTCCTCCTGATCCATCCTGGGGACTAGTCCTCATCCATCATTGCTGTTATTTCCCATCCTCTGCGCATACATGTTCCAAAGTTTCATCTGCCTTTGAAGGCTCTAGATCACCTGATACTCCTCTGTTTTTCCCCATTTCCTTACTCACCAATGAAAACCACCGATTTTCACCCATCAGTTCTCTCATCTGCCCTTTTCAGAGCTCTCTCATTCCCCTACTTCTCAGTGCAAATCTTCCTTCTTCATTATTTAGGACCACATGGTCAAATTTGGTCTAGCAAGATCCCCACATGGCCATAATTAATATTTGCCATGACTGTATTTCCCGAAAGATTTTTCCTTTTTCAAAGATATATAGCATTCAACAGGTTTCTACTAGTCAACTAATTTTTATATCCGTTTGCATTTAAGACTGCTGACTCTGGAGGCTAGACTGCATGGGTTCAAATCTTGGCTCCATCACTTGTAAACTTTAAATATGGTAATTCACAGGAAATGTTTACAACAGTGCCTAGTATGTAGCGAGAGCATATTTGCTATTATTATTTCCGAAAATATCTGCTTTCCTCCCCTATATTTCCAGTAGGAAATTTGTAATTACTGGTTTGATAGACCTATCAAAAGAGCATTTGTTCTTCAGGGCAAAATAGAATAACACATTTTCCCATCAAAATAAGAAAAAAACCAAACCTATGAGTTCTTTGACATAAAAATACTGTCACTATAATCATAGAGAGAGCTACCCTTTTATCCACTGATAAAACCTTTCAATCATGTCATGCTATGTTGATTACATGATGTTCTTATCAATATTGTCTTATCACAGTGTTGTCTTCACAAAAGGAATATCAGAAATCATGATTCTCACCATCAAACACTGGGAAAAGACACCATCTATCTATGGGCTAGGTGGGCATAAACCAACAAATTTTTGGTACACAGCTGGATACACTGGTCAAGTGGGCATACTGACCAGTGATGTAAATCAAGGCATCCCAGGGGATCTTTCCTTCTTGACAGTAAAGGTTGAGGTTTAGCAAAGCACATTCCCTGTCACTGTCATTAAATTCATAGCAGATATTCCAACCAAGAGCGCCAAACTTTTTTCTTTCCTGGAATAGAAAATAAAAATAATTTTAAATAAAATTTGATAAAATTCATTTTTGTGTAAATATTGGAAACTGAAAGTTTCCCTTTGCAGTAGTGCAGCTTCATGCTGCAAACTCTGTGAAAATCGTACAGTTCAGCTTTAGTTAGTTTTCACCATAAAGAAAAAACACTGGAGACGTTTCTTCCTCAAATACTGCTCCCTGCCCTATATTTCCAGCAGGAAATTTGTAATTACTGGAAATTTGATAGACCTATCAAAAGAGCATTTGTTCTTCAGGGAAAAATAGAATAACACATTTTCCCATCAAAATAGGAAAAAAACCAAACCTATGAGTTCTTTGACATAAAAATACTGCCACTATAATCATAGAGAGAGCTACCCTTTTATCCACTGTTAAAACCCTTCAATCATGTCATGCTATGTTGATTACATACTAACTTCTCCATTGTAGCATCTTTTTTTAAAAATTCACATAACCATAATCATCTCACAACATCCCACGGTGAAATATTTTACCCTCTTCTCTCCTTATCCCACCTTCAATTTCTTAATTCTGAACTGATGGACATATCAGAAGATTGGGCCCATACTGTTGCCTCTTGATCTCAAAATTTCCCCTAATCTTAAACCAAGTCCTCATCTCAGCTACTTTTATTAGTGAAACCAGGGCCCCTGATCCCATCCCCTTGGGCCTCGTCTAGGACTTTGTTCACTTAGTTATCTCATATCTTGTATCTTTATGTTTTTTCTCCTCTCACCATTTTTTTTTTTTCTGAAGGTGGCATGCATTTAAAAACCAGGCAGCCGGTCTAAATCAAATACAAGGCCACAGGATGGATACCAGAGAGAGCAGTGAGGTTTGAACACAGAGAAGGAGAAAGTTGAAGGTCATATTTCTGGAGGCTTGACACTCCATCACAGGTGGCAAGGAAGCTGTTAAGTGTGCTGAGCCCACTCAAACAGCAACAGGTAAGAGTGAAATTATTGCAAGAAAAATAACAAAGAATTAATGACTGACAAGATATGTGTGGAGAAGGAAGAATAATAGTACTGAAATTTTGATTGAAGGTGACTGACAGAATAAGACTACCATTTTCAAAAATGGTCTGGATGGGAAGCAGATGCTGGGAGTGAGGCAGAGGTGAGGACATCAATTTTGCACTTGTTGAATTTGGCCTACTGCATTCACCCAATTGATGGTGTTGTTCTGTAGAAAGAGATCAGCATAGACAGGGAAGCTGAAGCTGTGAGATAGTGAGGCAATGGGGTATAGAGATGGGTGATCGAGTTCAAACAATTTGGACTCAGATACAGAACAGGATCCTCAGAGTTTCCCAATATCATTCATAAACTTTCATTGAATTTTCACTTTCTTTTATTTTTTTTTCCAAAACAGAATACACTTTCTTTTTGCTATGATAAAGCAGAATTTAGTGTACCTGAATAATTGCATGAAAGAAGCAAATGCCAAATATTATTTGCCTCCATTTCCTTCCAAGTATATTTTCTTCAAAAAATGAAGGTGTCATTTCGGTAAATGCTCGTCTGATATTTGCACGTAAACCTTTTGGAGGCTCATTAGTTACCTGGATTTAGACAGAACACACATGGTAGAGAGTTTACAGATCTGCATTATTTCTGACTACTGGGTAATACACACAGACTGAAGCCATTGAGCAGATGTTCATGGGACATTCCTGGCATGTTTGAACTTGCTCTGTATCTCACTCAACTACAGAGTAGGGCCTGGCAGGGTCCTCAGACCTATAGTGGATGAACTATCTGCACAAAGACCTTAGACACGTTCATTTGGTGTCCATTTCTCTCAACATGGACTTGAAAACATGCTCAGGCCTTTTCCACTGAATTTTTTAGTCATTCCAACATTTGGCATTGTCCTACTCTTTGCCTTGATGACATGGGGCAGGGAGAGAAGAGGCACACCTTTGTTCCTGGGTGATCATTCATATGCAAAGGCTTCCTACGTATTGGAACCTTCTGCACTGAAATGTAGCAACCATATCACCTGTGCCTTCCTATTTCTCAACTGCTGACACAGTCCTTAACTCTGGGAGGGGTTCCATTCTCATTACATGGTACCCGTGACATTTTCTTGTGGAGTGCAAGAGGGAGAAGAGTTGAATGACTAACAGGACTAAGGCATATCAGGATGGGCAGTGGCTTGGGGAACTGTTTCCCTGCTTGTTATAAGATGAAGGGATGTTGACTTCCACCTCTCCCCTCTGGCTGCACAGACCCCAACATGGCTCTATGTGGGGCTTGAGCCCAGTGGACCCCCTTGATAAATACTCCGAGGTCAATCATCTGACGTTGCTCAAACCAGGCATACATTACCTTGACAGAATTTTGAAGAACTGTAACAGGAAATGTGTTACTAGGCATGGAACTTAAAAAAAGTCGAAAAGTGTCCTTGATAACAACAGCTGTTTTAAACAAAGACAAAACAAGAAAACAAGAAATTATTTCTATAAAAAAATAATTGTTATATGGTGGGGTAATGCTAGAAACTATTTAAGGACTTAGAAGGAAGGTTGGGCAATCCTACTTCCGTAGTGATACTGCCTCGGAAACCCAAGGAGGGGTCGCTATGAGTCGGGGCCGACTCGACGGCACATAACAACAACAACAACAAAGTTTAGCTAGTTTAAGTATGTGGTAAAATGTCCTAAAGTGGGAGTGGGAGTTTTTTCTGGAAACTTTTCACCTCAGAGGGCTTGGCAGCCTAGAAACTGGCACATTTGAGTGAAGAAATTAGGGGTATGTTAATTTCCAGTACTTGGCCAGGATGTTAAGAGATTTCTCTTTGAAATGGGGAAACTCTTCAATAAAAATGATAGTTATTGCTGGTACATTTATACTCCTTCGCCCCGCCCCATTAAATTTAAGGCATATTGCATGAAAATGGTCAGAAAGCCCCCAGGGCTTTTTCCCCTGCACCTACAAGCTGCGAAGGGAATGTGGTAGCAGGGATACAGCAAAATGTCTCACACAACAGAAACAAGGTAAGTAAGTAAATTTACTTTCTGAGCTGTAGGCAGAGAACCTAAAAAAGAACAAGTTCCACTATAGGTTCAAAAGCCCAAAGCAAAGTTGGAAAACATTGTTCCCATCACCAGAAGACAGAAGCATCATCCAAGAATGACCTTCTTAGTACTGGATTTGTGTGTGTGTATTTTATGGCATTAATTACATTCACTATATTATCTGTGATGGCGGACTATATGAAGAGGAACATGGAATCAAGATTGGAGGAAGACTCATTAACCACCTGTGATATGCAAATGACACAACCTTGCGTGGTCAAAGTAAAGATGACTTGAAGCACTTACTGATGAAGATCCAACACTACAGCCTTTAGTATGGATTACACCTCAACAAAAGGAAAACAAAAATTCTCACAACTAGACCAATAAGCAACATCATATTAAATGGAGAAGAGATTGAAGTTGTCAATGATTTCATCTTACTTGGATCCATAATCTACCCAAATGGAAGCAGCAGTTAAGAAATCAGATGCCATATTGCACAGGGAAAATCTGCCGCAAAAGACTCTTTAAAGTGTTAAAGAACATAGATGTCACTTTGAAGACTAAGGTGCTCCTGACCCAAGTCATGGTATTTTCAATAGCCTCATATGCATGTGAAAGCTGAACAGTGAATAAGGAAGACTGAAGACAAATTAATATCTTTGAATTGTAGCGTTGGTGAAGAACAGTGAAAATACCATGAACTACCAGAGGAGTGAACAAACCTGTCCTGGAAGAAGTGCAACTGGAATGCTCCTTAGGGGCATGAATGGCCAAACTTTGTCTCTCCTACTTTGGTCACATGGCCAGAAAGGACCAGTCCCTGAAGAAGGATATCATGCTTGGTAAAGTAGAAGGTCAATGAAAAAGGGGAATCCTCAATGAGATACATTGACACAGTAGCTGTGATTATGGGCTCCAGCATAGCAAGGATTGTGCAGATGGCATAGGACCAGGTAGTGTTTTGTTCTGTTGTACACAGGGTCACTATCAGTTGGAGCCAACTCAATGGCATTTAACAAAAGCTGCATATTTGGCAAGCATCACCACTATTCGTTTCCAAATTTTTCATCACCCTTAACAGAAACTCTGGACCCCTTAATCAGTAACTCCCACTTTTCCTCTCTCACTGGCCCTTGGTAACCACTATTAAACTGGTCTCTATGCAATTACCTATTGTAGATATTTCATAAGGAGCTCTGGTGGTACAATGCTTACACTACTAAAGGAAAGTTTGGAGGTATGAATCCACCAGTTAGCTGCTCCATGGGAGAAAGATGAGGCAGTCTGTTTGTATAAAGATCACAACTTAGGAAACTCTATGGGACAATTCTACACTGTCCTATAAGGTCATTAAGAGTCAATCATACGTACACACAGATATTTCATATAAGTAGGACCATGCAATATTTTTCCTTTTGTGTCTGTTTTATTTGACATGGTATTTTTAAGGCTTATCCATATTGTAACATGTAACATATCTTAGGATTTCATTTCTCTTCATGGCAGAATAATATTCAATTGTATGTATGTACCACATTTTGTTTATACATTCATCTGCCGATGGATATTTTTGTTGCTTCCACCTTTTGATTGCTGTAATACTACAATGAATACTGGTGTACAAGTATCTGTTTGTGACCCTGCTTTCAAGTCTTCTGGGTATGTATCTAGAAGTGAAATTGCTGAGTCTATGTTTTACTTTTTGAGGAACTGTCAAACTTTTCCACAATGGCTACACCATTTTACAATCCCACCAACAATAGATGAAGTTTCCGATTTCTCCACAACCTGTTTTCCATTAACTTGCTGTCCATTAGCATTGCTTTTTAAGTACATACGTACTTAAAGGGGATAAAAAGCCAGGAACCCGGACAGAAAAGCAGTCAGCCCCAGGGTTACATGTGAGGAGAGACAACTCAGGGACGCCTGAAGTAGCAAGCGGGAAGAGCAGGAGAAAGGGGATTAAAAGCCAGGAACCCAGATAGAGGAGCAGTCAGCCGAAGGGATTAGGTGAGGAGAGGCAACTCAGGCCCGCCCAGAGTAGCAGGCCGGAAGAGCAGAGAAAGGGGATAAAAAGCCAGGAACCCGGACGGAAGAGCAGTCAGCCCCAGGGTTACAGGTGAGGAGAGACAATGCAGGGATGCCCGAAGTAGCAAGTGGGAAGAGCAGGAGAAAGGGGATAAAAAGCCAGGAACCCGACAGAAGAGCAGTCAGCCCCAGGGTTACAGGTGAGGAGAGACAACTCAGGGATGCCCAAAGTAGCAAGTGGGAAGAGCAGGAGAAAGGGGATTAAAAGCCAGGAACCCAGAGAGAAGAGCAGTCAGCCGAAGGGATTAGGTGAGGAGAGGCAACTCAGGCCCGCCCAGAGTAGCAGGTCGGAAGAGCAGGAGAAAGGGGATAAAAAGCCAGGAACCCGACAGAAGAGCAGTCAGCCCCAGGGTTACAGGTGAGGAGAGACAACTCAGGGATGCCCGAAGTAGCAAGTGGGAAGAGCAGGAGAAAGGGGATTAAAAGCCAGGAAGCCAGACAGAGGTACAGTCAGCCACAGGGACCCAGTTGGGGGTGATACGAGAGGTCTCCAACAGCAAGAGAAACTTGTCTGTCGGTTTGTCCTACTGTGGTGACATGTAGACTTGAGTTTTGAGGCTGAGCCTCTGGTGTTTAAAACCCAGCAAGATGCACCTGGTGCACAGGTAACAGCCCAGCTTGTAGACTGAGACAGACTAGGAAGAAAGAAGAGGCCGTCCACCTCTCAAATAATTGGCCAGGGAAAACCTTATGAATAGCAAAGAAACACTGTTTGGAACATTACCGTGCACCTTTAGTAATAGTTCGTTTAGGCTAAAAGGCTCACAAAATAGGACTGGGAAAGAGCTGCAACATCTGAGTAAACCCAGCCTTACTCATATGGAAAAGAGAAAACTTTCAAGACCTTCATTTGCTGATGTGGCACCACTCAAATTGAAGAGAAACAGCCGCAGACATCCATTAATCATCGGAACATGGAATGTACGAAGTAAGAATCTAGGAAAATTGGAAGTTGTCAGAAAGGAAATGGAACACATAAAGATTGATATCCTCGGCACTAGTGAGCTGAAATGGACTGGTTTTGGCCATTTTGAATCAGACAACCATATGATCTACTATGTCGGGAATGACAGTTTGAAAAGGAATGGCGTGGCATTCATCATCACAAAGGATGTTTCAAGATCTGTCCTGAAATACAATGCTGTCAGTGATAGGATAATATCCATACGCCTACAAGGAAGACCTGTTAATATGACTGTTATTCAAATTTATGCTCCAACCACCAAAGCCACAGATGAGGAAATTGAAGAATTTTATCAGCTTCTACAGTCTGAAATTGACCAACCATGCAATCAGGATGTGTTAATTATCACTGGTGACTGGAATGCAAAAGTTGGAAACAAAGAAGAATCACCAGTAGTTGGAAAATTTGGCCTTGGTGACAGAAATAATGCTGGAACTCGTATGGTAGAATTTTGCAAGACCAACGACTTGTTCATTGCAAACACCTTTTTTCAACAACACCAAAGGCACCTACTAATGAAGGTTGAGATATGCAGACGATACAACTTTGCTTGCTGAAAGTGAGGATGACTTAAGGCACCTACTGATGAAGGTTGAAGAATACAGTCTGCAGTATGGATTACGTCTCAATAGAAAGAAAACAAAAATCCTCACAACTGGACCAATGAGCAGCATCACAATAAATGGAGAGAAGATTGGGGTTGTCAAAGAATTCACGTTGCTTGGTTCTACAATCGATGCCGACGGAAGCAGCAGTCAGGATATTACATGATGTGTAGCATTGGGAAAGTCAACTGCGAAGGACCTATATCAAGTGCTGAGGAGGAAGGATATCTCCTTGAGGACTAAGGTGCGCCTGACACAAGCCATGATATTTCCAATTGCCTGGTATGCATGTGAGAGCTGGACAATGAATAAGGAAGACCGAAGAAGAGTTGATGCTTTTGAGTTGTGGTGCTCGCGAAGAATGCTGGAAGTACCATGGATTGCTAAAAGAACTAACAGATCTGTCCTGGAGGAAGTGCAGCCAGAATGCTCCTTGGAAGCAAGTATGGCCAGACTTCATCTCACCTATTTTGGTCATGTTGTCAGAAGGGACCATTCCCTGGAGAAGGATGTCATGCTTGGTAGGGTGGAGGATCAACAAAAGAGGGGGAGGCCTTCAACGAGATGGATTGACACGGTGGCTGCAATGATGGGCTCAAGTATAGCAGGGATTGTGGGGCTGGCGCGGGATCGGGCAGTGTTTTGTTCTGCTGTGCATGGGGTTGCTATGAGTCGGAAACGACTCGACGGCACTTAACAACAACAACAACAACACGTATTTTGCTGTTCCTCAAACACACCAGGCTGGCTGCCACCCTACGGTCTTTGCACTAGCTGTTGCCTCTGTCTGGAAGGCTCTTCCCTCAGATTCCCTCACTCTCTTTAAAGCTTGCTCAAAAGTCACCTTCTCAAAGAGTTCCATCCAGATTACAACATTTAAAATTGCTCTCAGCCATTATTTCCCATTCCGTCTTGAGTTTTCTGATCCTCCTTACCTAACTCTCCTTTTAATCTTTTCAAAGCACCTACCACATTCTATCATACCATAGAAGTTATCCATTATCTCTCTCCTCTCCAAGAATGTAAGCTCCACGAGGGCAGGGTTCTTTGCTTTGTTCACTGACATGCCCTGTTCACATAGAGTGCTATAAGATACATAGTTTCTCAAATGCTTATTGAATGAATGAATGAATTACTACTTATCATAACTGAATTTATGCTTCTGGATTTGGTAGTATAAATTTGTGAACCACAATAAATAGCCATAATTAAAAGTTAGTTTTAGTAAAATTCTTGAGTAACACTAAAGTTGCTTGTATGGGACACAAACAAAAAAACCTACTAGTCATAGAAGTCAAATAGCAATAAAAGTCTTAGGACTAATGATTTCATTAACCAAAAAAATCTAAGTATGAAAAAGGTCAGGTTTGGAAAGTATTTTTTTTTTTTCATACTTTTTGTCCTATAATTTCAAAAGTATCAAGAGTCTTAACTTTCCTGTGAACTTTCACCCAAATCACAATAATTTTTTTTTTTCTAAACAAACAAAAAGAATCTTAACTTTCATGGACATCATAGGATTTTAGAGTTAGAAGGGAATCTTAGAAATTATCGTAGTATGGGATGGTTAGTGACAATATTATCCATTCACTGGAGAAACTGAGACCCAGAGAGAAGTGATGGACACAGTCAGGAAGTGGTAGAGGTGGAATGCAACAAAGATCTTAGAACTTCAAGTCTTGAGTTATTTTTTCTTGCTTTCCCTTTCTTATTTTATCACCTAAATGTATTTTATATTATATTGGTTCAAGTTAAACAACAGAACTCAGGTTGTTAAATTATAAACAACTGTAGCAAAGGCTAGAAGAGAACTTTTCTATCCACTTTAGCTTTAGTGAGCTGTAAGCAATTAAAACCCACAAAATGAACTTCAGCTGGCTTTCTTAGCCAGTCAAGTCTACTTGAAGAACTGGCATGTGCTTGCCCTGGTTATCTTGAAGCTGAATGACAGTGTATATCTTGGAGGCTCATATAGTACTGCTGTAGCAAACTGATTTTTAGAGGTCTTCCCTAGTTTTTTTTTTTTTCTTTCCCCTCTTAATTATAATCCTAATCATCAGAGAACCCTGAATAGAAGCAAGAAACAACCAGTTAGTGGCTGCCGTTGAGGTGATTCTAACTCATGGTGAGTTCATGTGTGTCAGAGTAGAACTGTGCTTCACAGGGTTTTCAGTGGTTGATTTTTTATAAGTAGATCACCAGGGCTTTCTGCTGAGGGGCAGGCTGGTCACTCTATTAAAGGAATAGCACTCTTTCTTAACTGTTGTTGTTCTTAGGTGCTGTCAAGGTGACTATCAACTCACAGAGACCCTATGTGAACTGCCCCATAGGGTTTCCTAGGCTGTGATCTTTTTGGGAGCAGATTGACAGGTCTTCCCATGGAGCTGCTGGGTGGGTTGGAATGGCCAACCTTTTAGTTAGCAGCTGAGCATTTAACTGTTGCACTACCAGGGCTCCTTCTCTACCTTAAGAGGTAGCAGTAAGTCACTTGTAAGACTGTCTGCATATTTCTTACCTTCCCATAAAGGTTTCTGTGGTCAGAGAACAAAAAGTGACCCAAGTGCAAGGGCCCTGGATATCCTAGACAATGGTTCTTCCTGATAGCCTCTTGCGGTATGGTGGAGTGGGTCCTATGTAGTTTGTTATCAATAATGCAGTTCCCAAGGTTTTGGTTATTTTTATAGTAACATTTTTAGATGAATAGATTCTAACTTCACTCGGTCTTGCCAGCCATTATACTTTCTTAAGTGGGAAAGAAAGTGGCATTATTACAGCTAGGGCCAGCCACTGTAAATAATGCTGGGCACCCCCAGGGGTGTGTGTGTGGCTAGGAGGCACCTGTGAAAGTTGTGTGGGTTACAAGAGTAAAAAGTGGTAAAACACTGCTCTAGGGAATTTTCCGTAACATACACTCTGTGCCTTAATGTCTCTTATTCTATAGCAAAAGACTGAATTTCCTTTCTTTGTCCTAAGTCCATTTTTCTATTTCTTTTTATCAAGTAATTATGCCTATAGGTAATATATTTTGAATTCAAATGGACTCCCATAGAAGGCACCATGAAACAGAAATGATACTGTGGATCATATCCTCAACTTGGAGTCTGAGAACTTTTATTTGAACCTTGGTTGTGTAACTTAATTAAATCTCTCTAGACCTCAAGTTTTTCCTCTTTAATGTGGGGAAACACAACGTCTACAACAAAGAATTTTTACAAGGGATTCACTAACAAAATACTACATAAAATGGCAAAGGCTAGGTGTTCAACATACTTGGATCTGTGAAGGTTTTAATCAGTTCCTCCATTGCCAACATCCAAGAAACGGCAAGATGGCAGTTTTGCAAAAATACCCAGTTTCCTGTTTTCATCGCATCCTTAATCATTCTCTCAGCAATGGGTCCTTGTCCTTGCCCCAGTGAGATTGACTGCACCCTGAATTAACAACAAAATACTGTTTTATGCTATTTGTAAGTAATGTGAATCTTATAAAATATAAATATAGCAGACTCTTATCTAAAATATGCATACATTTCTAATGTTCATTCTGATAGCTTATATTCTCATGCATATAAAGAATTATATAATTAGAATACTGCTCATATTCTAATGAAAATATTTTTTTCTCGTTTTCTTGTTCTTTAAAAAACATTTTTATTACAACACACATACTGGAAAGTGCAAAAAAACAAATATACAGTTCTATGGGTTGAACATCAGCAGTTGAGAAGGGAATTTTGTTGATATCCCAGAGGTACTTCCCATATGCCCTCCCCAACCCAATTACTTCCTCTTCCTCTTTCCAAAAGGTAACCATTATCTTGACTTCAACACTATAGATTAGTTTTGAAACCTTTTTAAAAATTGAAGCCCAACATATGCACAGAAGAAGTGCACAAATCACTAGTATACAGTGTAATGAATTCTCCCAAAGTGAATGCTCACACGTACCACCCCACTGGTCAAGATGGGGCAATCTACTTCTGTAGTGATACTGCCTCAGAAACCCAAGGAGGGATCGCTATTGAGTTGGGTCTGACTCAATGGCACATAACAACAACAACAATAATAGCACCCTACAAATCATTATCCCTCCTTATCCCTTAACACAACAACTATTTTTAATTATAACACCATAAGTTGCTATTGTTTGTTTGTATATTTTATATAAATGGAATTGTATATATATTTTTGTATTTGGCCTATTTGAAGCAACATTACGTTTTTGAGATTCATTAATGTTACTGCATGACATTTAGCTGAGTCATTCTCATTGCTGTACAATACTTCACTGCTGATTATACCACAATTTATTCATCCATTCTGCTTTTGATGGACATTTGAGGTGTCAAAGAGAGAAATTAATAGCAAATATCTTGCTTTGATTTTGGGGTTTTCTTACTCACGAAACCAAACAATTGACTTTGAAGAAATCCCTGACCAAAATTATCCACTTCTGACCCAAAGTTACAAATCCTTTCTTTCCTATTCAAAGCCAGGTTTACTAAATTTGAATTTTAAAAGATATGGCTGTGTGGAGGGACAGAGACCATCTCGTGAACTGAAATCCATTGATCCCAGTAAAAGGGGGCAGGGAGGGTTTCAATCAATCATGTTAAATTAGCCAGTGATTGATCTGTATTTCTCTCTTCCCTTCTCTTTATAAGCCTCATTGTACTTAGCTTTTTGAGCCATTTGCTTTTTTTGGAATCAAAATGGCTTTTCCTACATGCATATAGAATAACTGCCCCAAATAAACCTTATATTCAGATTCATTGAGTTTTGATCATTTTTAACAGGGTGTTTAGTTATTACATACAATGTTGCAATAAACATTCATATATCTATATCTATGGGAGCTCTGGTAGCATAGTGGCTAAGACACTTGCCTGCTAACCAGACGGCTGGCGGTTCAAACCCAGCAGCCACTCCTCGGAAGGAAGGTTGGGCAATCCTACTTCCGTAGTGATACTGCCTTGGAAACCCAAGGAGGGGTCACTATGAGTTGGGGCTGACTCGACGGCACATAACAACAACAACAGCATATCTATATCTATATCTATATCTATATCTCTATCTATATCTATCTATCTATCTATATATATGTCTTTTGGTATGCATATGCAATTCATTTTGTTGAGTACATTCCTAGGAGTGAAAAAGCTAGGTGACAGTCAACTTTTGAAGATAATATCAAAGTGTTTTCTAAATTGATGGTACCATTCCAACTTCCATTAGCAGATGAGAGTTCCTTTTTCTCCATCTCCTTGCTAATACTTAGTGGATGCATAGTGGAATCGCACTGAGATTTTAAATTGTTTTCTCTGGTTATTCATGATGAGGAATTTTGTCATTGTTATTGTTAGGTGCTGTCGAGTCGGTTCCAACATGTAGTGACACTGTGTACAACAGGATGAGGCACTGCCTATTCTTGCACCATCCTCCTAATTGTTACCATGCTGAAGCCGATCGTTGCAGCCGCTGTGTCTATCCATTCTCATCGAGGGTCTTCCTCTTTTGCACTGGTCTCTCCTGATGACATATCCAAAATATGTAAGATGAAGTCTCACCATCCTTGCTTCCAATGAGTGTCTTTACATAGGCTTATTTATTGGCCATTTGGCTGTTCCCTTTTGTGTTATTTATTCTCCCCTTTTTTTTTTTTTTAACTATTGGGTTGTCTGTTCCATTGATTTCTAAGTTCTTTATGTTGGACATAAGTCCTTTGTTAGCAATATTTACTACAACTGTTGTCTTTGTTTTTAAGTTTTATTGTGATTTAGGTGAAAGTTTACAGAGCAAATTCATTTTCCATACAGCAGTTCACATATTCTTTGTCTCATGACATTGACTGCAATTTGCTACAATGCAACAGCTCCCCTCCCACTTCCTCCCCATAGACACCTCTTCCCTGTGTCCTTCCCTCCCATGCACTCCTGTCCCCTGAGCTGTGTCCCTGTGCATACACAGCCCGTCTATTCTCCCATGATTGATCTCTCCAAAGAGTGTATTTACCTAGTGTAAATGTTCAGCTCATATGCCTGTCTTTTGTCTGGCTGGAAGCCACAGGAGTGGGTTCAATTCCAGACCTGAAGAGCAGCAAGGGGATATAGTCTCAGTGGTTCCACCAGGCTTTATCAGACCAGCAAACCTGGTTCCTCCCCCCCCCTTTTTTTTTAAAATGATTTTGAGTTTTGCTCCACATTATTCTCCCACTCTATCCAGGATCTCCTACATAGATCCCCCTCTGAGTGGTTGACAGTGGTAAGTGGGAACCATCTAGTTCTTCTGGTCTCATGGTCTTAAAAGCTGAGGATCACATGGTGTACCAGTCCCTTGGACTAATTGTTTCCATGCATCTTTGGCCTTCTTACATGCATCTTTGGCTTTCTTATTATTTTTTTTTTTTTGCTCTGGATGAGGAAAGACCCATTGTTGCAAATGTATGGCTGATTGCAAG
>NW_006921818.1:3483984-3488436 GCF_000298275.1 Orycteropus afer afer | reverse complement strand
CACCATCTAGTTCTCCCGGTCTCATAGTCTTATAAGCTGAGGATCACATGATGTACCAGTCCCTTGGACTAATTGTTTCCATGTATCTTTGGTTTTCTTAATTTTTCTTTGGTCTGGACAAGGTGAGATCCATTGTTACAAATATATGGCTGCTTGCAAGCTTTTAAGATCCCAGTTGCTACTTGTAAGCTTTTAAGATCCCAGTTGCTACTTGTCAAAGTAGGATGTGAAACAATGTTTTTGTGTACTATGTTATGCCAATTGAACTTGATGTCCCCTGGGACCATGGTCCTGAGCCCACAGGTCCAACTACTTGCTCCCTCTGGGTAGCTGGCTGTGGCCAAGAAGTCACTACAACTTTGTCCCTTGTCAGCTCTATGATATATCTGGAAATTCTTACATAACATACAAATATACTTGTAGAAACAGTATCTGACAACCCTATATATGGTCATGGGCACACTGCCACCTACATGTTGTTGTTGTTGTTGTTATGTGCCGTTGAGTCAAACCAGACTCATAGCAACCCCTCCTTGGGTTTCCAAGGCAGTATCACTACAGAATAGGATTGCCCAACCTTCCTTCCGAGGAGTGGCTGGTGGGTTTGAACCGCCAGCCGTCTGGTTAGCAAGCAAGTGTCTTAGCCACTATGCCACCTACATAGACATACCTAATAGTTCAGCTTGTCTATCCATCTATTCACTCATATATCCATGTTTGCCTTCACTGACAACACAGTACTGTATGTGCTAAAGGGTTTATCTTTGTTGTCCGTACTTCCCATGGACCTCTCTGTGTCTTCCTCTTCCTCAATGCCACTGTGTTGATCACTCACATTTGGTACATTGCCCTTCCCTTCACCCAAATCAATATTTGTCTCTACCTATCTAGCAGTGTTCTTACTGTTGTCTTTTATGAACAGAAATTCTAAATTTTAAGGTATTTCATTCAGTGCAATTTATCAGTCTCTTTATGATTATACTTTTTGTGTCTGATTTTAGAAAGCTTTCTATAGCCAATGGCAGAATGATATTCTTATAGTATTTATTTATCTATCTATCTTGCCTTCTATGTTTAGATCTACAATCTACCAAGAATGAATTTGTTATGGTGTGAGGTATGGGTCAAAATTAATTTTTCCCATATCCTACTGGCTTAGGATGATTTAATGAAAAGATTGTTTATTTTCATGGCAATGTGGTACCATCTCTGTTGTAAATAGTGTCCATATACACATGCAACTGTATCTAAACTCTCTGTTTCGTTCATCTATTTTTCTAGCCTTGCACTGTCTAAATGACTGTAGCTTCATAGTAAGTTTATAGTAAGTTTTAATATCTGGTAGAAGAAGTTCTCCCAGCTTGTTTTTCTTCTTCAAAATTATCTTGGTTACTTCTGTTTTTAAAAAGATTATTTTGGTGTTATTAGGTGCTGTCCAGTCAATTCTGGCTCACAGCGACCCTGTGCACAACAGAACTGAACACTGCCCAGTCCTGCCCCATCCTCACAATCATTGCTGTGCTTGAGCCCATTTTTGCAGCCATTGTATCAATCCATCTTGTTAAGGGTCTTCCCTTTTTTCTCGGACCCTCTACTTTATCAAGCGTGATAACCTTCTCCAGAGACTGGTCCCTTCTGACAACATGAGCCATACTCACTTCTAAGGAGCATTCCAATTGTACCTCTTTCAAAATAGATTTGTTTGTTCTTCTGGAAGTCCATGGTATATTCAATACTCTTCACCAACACCACAACTCAAATGCATCAATTCTTCTGTGGTCTTCCTTACTCATTGTCCAGCTCTCACATGTATATGAGGCTATTAAAAATACCATGGCTTGAGTTTGGCACACCTTAGTTTTCAAAGTGACAACTTTGCCCTTATATACTTTAAAGAGGTCTTTTGCAGCAGATTTGCCTAGTGCCCACTGTTAGATTTCTTAACTGTTGCTTCTATAGGTGTTGATTGTGGATCAAAGTAAAATGAAATCCTTGACAACTTCAATCTTTTCTCCATTTATGATGATGTTGCTTATTGATTTAGTTGTGAGGATTTTTGTTTTCTTTATATTGAGGTGTAATCCATACTAAAGGCAGTAGTCTTTGATTCATCAGTAAGTGCTTCAACTCTTCTTCATTTTCACTAAGCAAAGTTGTGTCATCTGCACATCACAGGTGGTTAATGAGTGTTCCTTCGGTCTTCATGCTGAGTTCTTTTTCATATAGTCCAGCTTCTCAGATTATTTGCTCAGCATAAAGATTGCATAATTTTGGAGAAAGGATACAACCCTGACACACACTTTTCCTGATTTAAACCATGCATATCCCCTTGTTCTATAAGAATAAGAGCCTCTTGATCTATATGTGCAAGTTCCTCATAAGCACAATTCTGGAATTCTCATTCTTTGCAATGTTATTTATAATTTTTTATGATCCATGCAGTTGAATGCCTTTGCACAGTCAATGAAACACAGGTATATATCTTTCTGGTATTCTCTTTTTTTCAGCCAACGTTAAGCTGACATCAGCAATGATACCCCTCATTTCACAACCCCTTCTGAATCTCGGTTGAATGTCTGGCAGTGCCCTTTTTATTTCTGAAACAGTTTTTTAACGATGTTTAGCAAAATTTGACTTGTACGTGATATTAATGATATTGTTTGATAATTTCCACATTCTGTTTTTATAACCTTTCTTTGAAATAAGCACAAATATGTATCTCTTCCAGTTGGTTGGCCAGGTATTTATCTTCCAAATTTCTTAACAAAAACGAGTAAGCATTTCCAGAGTTCCATGCATTTGCTGAAACATTTCAATAGGTATTCTGTCAATTCTTGGTGCCTTGTTTTTTTTTTGCCAATGCCTTCAGTGCAGCTTGGACTTTCAATACCATTAGTTCTTGATCATATGCTACCTCCTAGAGTGGTTGAATGACGACCAATTCTTTTTGGTACAGTAACTCTGTGTATTCCTTCCATCCTCTTTTGATGCTTCCTGCATTGTTTAATATATAGAATCCTTCAATATTGCAACACAAGGTTTGAAGTTTTTCTTCAGTTATTTCGGCTTGAGAAATGCCGAGTGTGTTGTTCCCTATTGATTTTCTAACTCCAGATCTTTGTACACTTCATTATAATATTTTACTTTCTCTTCTGGAGGTGCCCTTTGAAATCTTCTGTTCAGCTCTTTTACATCATCACTTCTTCCATTTGCTTCAGCTACTGTCCGTTCAAGAGCAAGTTTCAGTCTCTTCTGACATTAATTTTGATGTTTTCTTTCTTTCCCATCCTTTTAATGATCTTTTGTTTTATTCATGTATGATGTCTTTCCACAATTTGTTTTGTCTTCGGTCACTGGTATTCAATGAGTCAAATCTATTCTTCAGATGGTGTCTAAATTCAGGTGTAATATACTCAAGGTTGTATTTTGGCTCCTGTGGATTTATTTTAATTTTCCTCAGCTTCAGCTTGCATATCAGCAGTTGGTAGTCTGTTCCACACTCAGCCCCTGGCTTTGTTCTGACTGATAATGCTAAGTTTCTTCACTGTCTCTTTCCACAAATGTACTTGATTTGATTCCTGTGTATTCCATCTGGCAAGGTCCATGTATATCATTACCATTTATGTTGTTGGAAAAAGGTTTTTGCAATGGATAAGTAGTTGGCCTCTGGCATCATTTCTATCACCAAGGGCATATTTTCCAACTATGATGCTCCTTCTTTGTTTCCAATTTTTGCATTCCAATCACCAGTAATTATCAGTGCATCTTGATTGCATGTTTGATCAAATTCAGAGGGCAGAAGTTGATAAAAAGTCTTCAATTTTATGCATTTTGGCTTCAGTGGCTGGTGCTGAGCAATACTGTAACTCTTGGATACAATTCACTACTTTTATTAATTCTCCAAGCTTTCAAATGTATATTTTCTTTTTTCTATTTTGCCCAAGTTTTCTAGTTGTTCTTAGTGGGTGGATTGGTTTAAGTTCTTAGTCTACCATCACCAGAATCAGAGGTCCTTAAATAAGCATAAATCTACCTCTAATTACATCATTAATACACTCTGCCAGTTTCTGATACATAATATTAATTTTGTCATTAATTTCTACTTATCAGAAAATTTCCATTATGATTTCTCTTTAACAGATGAATCATTCAGAAGTGCATTTTTTTTGGTCTTCCAAATATGTTTTTAAAATGAACTATTATGACTGTATTCTAATTTAATTTCATTGTGGTCAATGAATATACTCTTTTTCACTCTTGAAATGTGTTCTGTTTCTTTGGATCCAGTTGTTGTTGTTGTTAAGTGCCGTCGAGTCGTTTCCGAGTCATAGCGACCCCATGCACAGCAGAATGAAACACTGCCCGATCCCGCGCCAGCCCCACAATCCATGCTATACTCGAGCCCATCATCGCAGCCACTGTATCAATCCATCTCCCTGAAGGCTTCCCCCT
>NW_006921818.1:3462377-3479930 GCF_000298275.1 Orycteropus afer afer | reverse complement strand
CCCGTGCTTACCTTGCTCCCGAAGACCCAGTCCCTCTCGGGAGGGTAACAAGGGAAAGTGTTCAGTGCAGATCAGTGAGTAAGCACAAGCCCGCCTGTGCTTACCTTCCTCCCAGAGACCTGGTCCCTCTCGGGAGGGTAACAAGGGAAAGTGCTCAGTGCAGTTCAGTGAGTAAGCACAAGCCCGCCCGTGCTTACCTTGCTCCCGGTGACTAAGCTAGGATCCAGTTAGCACATGGTTAATTCTTTTTACTGTTCCATGTGCACTTGAAGACCTTGCATTTGTTCTACTTGTTGGATGTAAAGATCAAGGTTGTTAATTTCATTGTTAGTATTTCATTGTCCCAATACTTTATATCCTTATCAATTTTGTGAATTTTGTGTGCTTTATATTAGTTTTTATTAGAGATGTGTTAAAATTTTCCATATTAATGCTGATTTGTCAATTTCTCTTTGTATCAGTCTCACCAGTTTTTTGCTTTCCACATTTCCACCTTTGTCATTGTTGTTGCTGTTATGTGCCCTTGAGTCGGACCCGACTCATAGTGACCCCTCCTTGGGTTCCTGAGGCAGTATCACTACAGAAGTAGATTGCCCCATCTTCCTTCCAAGGAGTTGCTGGTGGGTTTGAACCACCAGCCCTCTGGTTAGCAGTCCAGTGTCTTAGGCACTATGCTACCAGAGCTCCCCGTTAGCTGTATGCAATTTCACAAGTAGTGTCTCTTCCTGTGGGTTGTTTCACATATTATGTAGTTTCCCTCTTTTTCCTTCATAATGCTTTTTGTTTCAAACACAATTTAGTGATACGTACTAGAACCATTACTAGTTTTCTTTTGGTTAGTATTTGCATGGCATATCTTTCATCTCTTTACTTTCTGTCTTCCTGCTTGGCTTTTGTCTTTTATGTGCATTTTCTAAGCAGCATGCAGCTGAATGTAAATTTAAAAATTCAATCTAATCATCTTTATCATATCATTGGTGAATTATATGTTTACACTTACTTAGATATATTTGGATTAATTTCTCCATTTTTTTTCTTCTTTCTTGTGTACCATTGTATTGAAATATTACACCATACATTCTTTTGCCCCTCTGCTGATTTGGAAGCTACAAATCATGATACTTAAATTGGTTTCCCTTAAAACTTCAACATCTCCATTCAACCACTACATTTCCTAAGGGGGACGAGAGTTACTCTGTACTTCATTCTTCTTCCTGAATACATCAAGAATTTAGCACCATTAACTACCTGTTATCCCTTTTGCATTGTTATCTTGAATTCTACTTTACCTTTAATAAATATAAAATATTTAAGATGCACAAAAATTATAGAGTTAATATAATGAGTATCCTGGTAGCATAGTGGCTAAGACACTTGCCTGCTAACCAGACGGCTGGCGGTTCAAACCCACCAGCCACTCCTCGGAAGAAAGGTTGGGCAATCCTACTTCCATAGTGATACTGCCTCAGAAACCCAAGGAGGGGTTGCTATGAGTCGGGGCCGACTCGACGGCAAACAACAACAACAACAACAACAACAAATCCATGTCTTATCACCCAGCAAAAGAAACAAAACATTATCTGTAGATCAGAGCCTCCAATGTGCTGCCTTCCTGTTCATTTCCCCATTACTTGACCTCTAACACACAAAATCACTGCTGTCATGATTCAGTGTAATTTCCATACCTTTCTTTACACTTTAATCACAAAAGTATGTATCCCTCAACAATACGTATTATTTGTTTTGCATGCCTAAAAATTTACATATTTCATCATACCTCTGTAATCATATTGTTTTTCTGCAACTTAATATTTTTTCAATATTAGTTTGGGTGACCTATTGTTATGGGTTATGTTTCCCAACAATTGTTGTTGTTATGTGCCATCCAGTCAGACCTGACTCATAGTGACCCCTCCTTGGGTTTCTGGGGCAGTATCACTACAGAAGTCGTCTGCCCCATCTTCCTTCTGAGAAGTGGCTGGTGGGTTTGAACCGCCAGCCTTCTTATTAGCAGTCAAGTGCCTTAGACACTAGGCTACCAGAGCTCCCCCCAAGGATATGTGTTGTAAATCCTAACCTCTATGCCTAATCCCATTTGGGAATGGGTTGTCTTTGTTATGTTAATGAGGCAGGATTAGTATAGGGTCTATTTTGAGTTAATCTATCTTGAGGTAATTTCCTTTGAGATATGTTGTTGTTGTTATGTGCCGTCCAGTCAGACCTGACTCATAGCGACCCCTCACTATGGAAGTAGATTGCCCGACCTTCCTTCTGAGGAGTGGGTTTGAACTGCCAGCCTTCTGGTTATCAGTCAAGGGCCTTAGGCACTATGCTACTAGAGCTCCTTCCTTTGAGATATAAATAAGCTAAATCGATTAAGGAGAGAGAAGCAAGCAGATACGGAGGAAGAGTGATGCCAAGCCACATGAAGATTGCCCAGCAGTAGAAACTCAAAGACACAAGCACCTTCCTCTGGAGCTGACAGAGAAAGAAAGTCTTCCCTTAGAGCCAGCACTGTGAATTCAGACTTCTAACCTCCTAGAAAATAAATTTGTTTGTTAAACCCACCTATTTGTGGTATATCTAGCAGCACTAGATAACTAGACACCCATCTATATTGACATATATAGTTCTAATTTATTTACATGGCTATAGTATGTAGTACTCAATTTAATGAATATACAATAATTTATATACTCATTCTAGGTAGACATTTAGGTTATTTTTAACTTTTTTTTTGTTATAAATAACAAAATAAATTTTCTATAAATGTTCTTGAACATGGTTCTTTGTAAACATTTGACTGATTTTTTTCTAGGGAGTCAATTCAGTAGTGAATTGTTGGGTCATAGGAAATGCCATCCTAGACTTCAGTAGATATTGCCAAATTGCTCTTCAAAGTGAGTTTTAACAATTTTTCACTCCCACCTGCAATATGAATGTTTTCACAACTCCATATTTTTGCCAGCATTTTGTCAATTTGATGGGTGTGAAATGACATCTCTTCATGGTTTTAATTTGTTGTTTCCTAATTACTAGAGAAAGGAGCTCTGGTAGCATAGTGCCTAAGACACTTGACTGCTAACCAGAAGCCTGGTGGTTCAAACCCACCAGCCTCTCCTCAGAAGGAAGGTTGGGCAATCTACTTCTGTAGTGATACTGCCTTGGAAACCCAAGGAGGGGTCGCTATGAGTCGGGTCTGACTTAATGGTACATAACAACAACAACAACAATTACTAGAGAGGCTGGATAACTTCATATGCTGATCAGGCATATTCCTTTTCTGAGAAGTTTTTGCTCATATTTTTGTCTTTACTCCTTTTGGTTGTTTACCTTTTCTTATTGATTCACAGGAGCTCTTAATGGTTCTGGAAACCGATTATTTTTTGGGACTTCAGAACGAAAGGGAAATGCCTAGGACTATAAACTTCAAGGGAACAGATGGGATCTGTTATCTCCTAATAATCCCCATTTCAGGGAGCAGGCCAGAGCAGCCACTCCACTTAGGGACCCATCAGAGCTGAAGACGACCTTTTGGATCTAAGAACCCTCTGTCCTTTACCACTCTGTGGTCTTGTGCACTTTGATACCTATCTGAAATCCACTTTGGAGACTGTGGTACTTAAGGTTATGTGTCAACCTGGCTGGGCCTGGTTTTGAGTGGCTGGGCAGCTCAATGTAGTTATTCCCCATGATGAGACTGGTAGTCAACTCCATGGTAGAATGTACTGTAAGAAGCTAAGGAGTTGCCTTAGGGATGTGGTCTGCTCCCAGTATATAAGAAGATGCTTTGAGAAAGGTCTCAAGATTTTTGACACATTTGGATCCTGCATTTGGCTGAATCTTCTTCTCAGTGACCTGCCATGTTGTCTGCTGATCTTGTGACTGTTTCCTGGACTCAAACTCATGGCCTGCCGTGTTATTGATAATCTTGGGACTGTGCCATTTTATCTGTAGAGCTTTGGTTTGTCAGCCTCAGCAGCCAGAAGCTGAGTAAGAAAAGCCTCCAGCTTCAGTGGGCAAGGAGGAAGAGGAAGAGCTGAAACCCAAGGTCCAGGGACTTTCATCCAGCCCCTAGAGCTGGCACTTAAACTCAGACTTCTAGCTTCCTAAACTGTAAAGAGAATAAATTCTTGTTTGTTAAAGCCATCCACCTGTGGTACTTCTGTTAGAGCAGCACTAAAGAACCAAAACAGAGAGGACAGAGGAAGAAGTTGAAGTCAGGAAGAAGTGGAAGTCAGGAAGAAAAAGAAACCAAATTATCTTATACTGAAGGAGAGATTTAAATCAGAAGAAAATATAATCATGTAAATGGGTAAGTATAAATTTACCTCTTCTGCCAATTACCTGACAGAATGGAGACTCATGAGAAAGATGAGGTGAATATTAGAATGTGAAGAGTTATTATTATTATTATTTTCATATATTTCATAGTTTCATAGGGAGTAAACTACAATCCTTTTACAGTTGCATTAAAGTCATGTCTTAAATACTAAACAATGTTTGATCACTATTCCACTAGACTATTACAATTTAAAATTTCAAATAAGTGAAATTTTCTCAAGTGAAATTCACTTCTGCTTGTATATCTATATGTTAACATATTTGAACCTGTTTAGTAAGGGTTATCTGAATGTTAAGAATTCATGCTCAACAGGGGAAAGAACAAAGGCAAATTTTAACAAGGAAATGTTCGTAGTGATTTTTAAAGCTATGTAACATGATCCTACCGTTCTGAATACCCGCTTTCTCGGGCAAACCTCTGAAATGCGCCCATGGGATCTGAGCCTGTGCTTAAGACGAATATGAGGGGAGTATTGTAGGACATGTCTTGATACAGAGTAGCCAGGTCCACAGGTGGTGTCTCTATAAACCGTTTTCCAAGGTTTTGTATCACAAAGTCTGTGAGAGCAAAAACCACCTGAAAGTTGAAAAGGTAAACATTAAAACAAAACAAAAAAACAATGCTAGATGAAGATTCTTTATATTTTTCTAATTCTCATTCCATGGTGCCCTGTATCTCTTCCTATTGACAAAATTTTGTGGGTTTGCCAACCTAATATCTGCTGAAAAGCATGGTTCTTAAGACTTCGCAGAGTAAAATGAACCACTCGATGAGAAGAAAGTCTCTCATCATCCCATTTATCCTCCAAGCTGCCATCTCTTTACCATCACCTCCTGTCCTAGCCTCTCGCCTTCTTCATAGGCTTTACTCAATGCTTCATCATCGCTTTCTGCATTATTCATCTCTCTCTGTATCCTGATTTCCCCATCATCATACAATTAGGCTTTATTATCTCCCATCCCCAGAAAATAAAGCAAAACAAAAAAATTGAACCTTCCTTTGATTGCAGCACCCGCTCGGCAACTATTTAATTTCTTTGCTCCCCTTCATAAGCTAATTTGACTTTAAATATTATCTCTCTATGTTATCTCTCATTTGCCCATTGGCCTCTTCTGATTTTTCTTAGGAACCTGCTTCAGGCCTGATGATCAAGACCCTGCCTGGTCATTACCTACACTGGTAAGTTTCCTACACTGACCTCATCCTAGCCTCCCACCGTATTCTTGCTCTTATAGGCCTTGTCAGTGTTTTACCCTGGTCTGCTCCTACATGGAACCTCTGTGTGTAAGGTCTCTTCCTCAAAATGGTTTACTTCAATGTACCAGAAAGTGTCATGATAAATACACAAGTCTGCCATGTCTTAGTGTGAATGGCTCCCCAAGTGTTGTGCAGTACACATCCCACACAACAGTAAGCAGAATCCCTACTTTAACCTTAACTCTCTATTTGATACTATTAGATGGTAATACCACCCTGTCTAAACAAGCCTTTTTTTGGGGAGGAGAGAAAGATGTCTCAACCTGGTTCAGGGCTATGACATTGAATCATACTTGTCTGTGGCCAACTTGGGAAAAGGTGCTCCCATGTTTGCCTACCTAAATGAGGGTGCATTGTAAAACTACAAAGGTGGCATGGTTTTCACAAGAAAAGCCCTGCAACAGGCTAAACGTGTTTGGGGCTTATTTCTAGTTTGGTCATTGTGTGACTAAGTACGGTAAAACCTGTAAGAGCTGGAACTCAATGGGACTATCTTGTTTTTTCTGGGTCTTGCTAGTTTCCCACCTTTGAAAGGGTGCAGTCTTACCAGTTTTCTATTGCTATTTGTGGAAAATACTTGAATTTTCCTTTGCAGACAGGTTTCTGATTTACACATGTTCTGACTTTTGCAGGTTTCAATGTATAATTCACTTAGCCTTTATAGTTTCAATTTATTTATTGTTTTATGTTTTTATTCATTTTGAAAATGATGAAATATTTTAGAAATTAAGAAACTAACAACACAGAACCATGTGTTCATGATCCAGCTTTGTGCTTCTATCAAATCCTAGAATTTTGCAAATTGTGCCTTGGATGGCCACTCACAAGCTTTTAAGACCTCCAGCACTACACAAAGAACTATAAGACAGAAGAGAAGCACTAAACACTTTATTAAGTCAATTAACTGGGTATCCCATGACACCATGACCCTAAACTTCCAGACCAAGGAAACAAACCCCATGAGGTTTTTAGTTGTACACAAGCAGCTTTAGCAGCTACTATTGGTTTTTTTTTTTTTTTTGGAGGGTGGTGTTGTAGATATATCTATCACACAACTTTTGCCAACTCAACTTTTTAGAGATGCACAACTTATTAACAGCAATTACAGTAATCAGACATGTAACCCTACCCTTAATCCATGTTATTTTTCCATCACTGTTAAATCCATCCCACTCCTGATAACCAGTAATAATCTTTGGTCTTTATGCATTTGTCTTTTTACATAAGTAAGGTCATATAATATTTGCTCTTTTGTGACTGACTTATTCACTCAGCATAATGTCTTCAAGCTTCATCCAAATTGTAGCATGTACTAAGACTTTTATTTTTTCCTGCTGGCTGAGCAGTATTCCACTGTATGTATGTATCCTATTTTATCTATTTATCTGTTGATGAGTATTTAGGTTGTTTCCACCTTTTTACTAATGAGAATAGTGTTGCAGTGAACACTGATGTACAAATCTGTGTTTGAGTCTCTGCTTTTGGGTATATACTTAGGGGTGGAATTTCTTTATTTTCATTTAAAACATTTTTGATAGCATAAAATACTCAGTTTTTTAGTTTTCTAAGAAGTTCTCAAAGAGTTTATTATAAATGACTACATACAAAGCACCAGTAAGTTATTTCCTGGGGCTTCTATGTAAATACCAAAGTAGTAATATACTCATGAAATGTTTTAGAACTCAGAAAAGTTAGAGAACTATTTCCCTTGTAAATAAAACAAACAGCCATTAACATTATACAGAGATCTGAGTTTCCAATGACTTTATTCATGAGCGGTTACAAACTATTGGTTCCATATACAATTTCTCATGTGAATGAATTTATTTTTTGTTGTGAAACATTTCAAATATGCAGAAAATAAATTTGCATAAACACACCCTCTAAGACTTATATATATATATAAGTCTATATATATATATATACACATACTATAGTATATATATATATAATATATGTATTGCTATTACCAGCAGACATGTTGTTGCTGTTGTTAGGTGCCATTGAGTCAGCACCTGGCTGGCTCTCCAGCCTTTTCTTTTATCATTCTTTGTATAAAATGCTATGTTCTATTAATAATATAGATGGTCTGTTTCTTACAGGCACCTCCCAAACTTGCCCATTGGTACTCTCTAAATAATAAATCTATCCAATTTATGAATCACAACTGGCATGCTGAGCTTTAGTAGAAAGAGTGTAATACAGTCCTTTAATTAAAAACAAAACCCTACCAGTTGGGGTAAAATGGTGCAGTCTCTGTGAAAAAACAGTCTGGTGTTTCCTCAAAAAGTTAAACACAGAATTACCATAATCTAGCAATTCCACTCCTAAGTGTGTTCAAAATCTTCAAAGCAGGGATTCAAACAAATGCTTGTACACCAATGTCCACTGCATTGTTATTCATGATGGCCAAAGGGTGGAAACAATCCAAGTCAACATCAATAGATGAATGTTGTTGTTGTTGTTATATGCCGTCGAGCTGGCCCCGACTCATAGCGACCCCTCCTTGGGTTTCCGAGGTAGTATCACTACGGAAGTAGGATTGTTCAACCTTCCTTCTGAGGAGTGGCTGGTGGGTTTGAACCGCCAGCCTTCTGGTTAGCAGTCAAGTGCTTTAGCCACTATGCTACCAGAGCTCCTGAATAGATGAATACGTAAATAAAATGTGGTCTATACATACAATGGAATATTATGTAGCTATAATGAGAAGTAAAGTTTTGATACTTTTTTGATAAAGTTTTTGATAAAGTTTTTTGGTACTATAACATGGATGAATCTTGAAAACATTATGCTGAGTGAAATAAATTAAAAACAAAAGGACAAATATTGTATGATCTCACTTCCATGAAATATCTGAATAGGCAAATGCATGTTGTTGTTATATGCTGTCGAGTCGGCCCCGACTCATAGCGACCCTTCTTTGGGTTTCTGAGGCAGTATCACTATGGAAGTAGGATTGCCCAACCTTCCTTCCGAGGAGTGGCTGGTAGGTTTGAACTGCCAGCCTTCTGGTTAGCAGTCATGTGCCTTAGGCACTATGCTACCAGAGCTCCTAGGCAAATGCATAGAGACAAAATTTATTAGTGGTTATTAGGTCCTGTGAGGAGGAAAGAATGAGGGATTACTGCTGAAGAGGTACTGGTGAAGATTTTTTGGAAATGGGCAGTGGGATGGTCACACAATATGGTAAATGTAATTAATGTCACTGAACTGTAAACTTAAAAATGGTTAAAGTGGAAATTTATTTGGTTATATGTATTTTACCATAATACAAAAAAAAAAAAAAAAGTCTACCTTTTCTTCTTTACAGCATTTAACAAGAATTAGCTTATGGAAAGAACTCAATTCTGGACTCCAAACGTCTCGTTTCATGGGCCCCTTTTCCTGGATCGTGACCTGCTCTTCTGATTTTGTCTGATAATAGCCTTCCCAGTCCAGTGGATTAATGAAAGTCTCAAAAGATCCTGGGAACACAATTTAGAAAGATTCTTTAGTTATATATATATATATATTTACTTTGAAATTAAATAAATGTATTTTGGTAGTTTAAACGATTGTACATTTACTGTCAGTTTCAACCACAAATGTAAATACATTAATCTCCTTTGAAACAACCACATTTTAAAATAAAGAATTTAAAATTGGATCAGAAAAGAAAATCCAACAGCACACCATTTACAAACAGCAAAACAAAAATAAAATAACAGAAAGGTTAAAAATAAAAGCATACCTAAAGATACATCAAGTAAATGTAAGCAAAAAGAACACTGAAGTGGTGAGAGCAATATTGTATAAATTAGAATTCAAGACAAACATAATTAAATGGAACAAAATAGGTCAAGATATATTAATTAAAATCAAAATCCATTATAAAGACACAATAAAATGAATCTGTGTATGCCAGATCCACCACTCATCTCACCAGCTTTTGTCATATTGTCAAAAGGGACTATTCCCTGGAGAAGGATATCATGTTTGGTAAAGTGAAGAGTCAGTGAAAAAGGGGAAGGCCCTCAAAAGATGGAACGACACAGTGGCTGCAACAATAGGCTCAAGTATAGCAGGGATTGTGAGGATGGTGCAGGACTGGGTGTTTTGTTCTGTTGTTCCTAGGGTCACTATGAGTCAGAGCCAACTCAACAGCACCTAACAACAGCAACAACATGTGTGCTGATCATAGCAATAAAATACATGAAATAATCACTGTTAGATGTAGAAGTAAAAATAGAAAAGAACCCATGATACTGTTGGGAAGTAACATACAACTAATAGTCTATGACAGATGAAGTAAATGGAAAACCCTGACATAGATAATTTGAATAATATAAATAATAAATAAATACATTGACATAAGTTCAACTATTGCCCCATCATTCACAGCCTCTCCCTGACCTCCATGCAACATTTATAAGAAATGGACTTGCACTTACACGAGGGTTAGGATCCTAGTTGGCTCTCACAATGGTTATAATGTGTAGCAAGAATTAGTATGGAAATTACTGTAGGGACAGGGTCCATGGTGTGCTGGAAGCATCTCAGCAAACTGACACAGTTAGTGTGTTCTCCAGTGATAGACCAGGTTCCGTGGGTTGAACATTAGGCAAAACAGGTGACTTGCATTTCAGAGCTTGAAAACTACTTTCTTTACCTGGTCTGCTGAGGTTCTTCTCTGACAGTCTAACAATGGCAGTCAAAGAGCTGATGACAAATTTTGTGACACTCAGACTATGGCCCTGGAGTAGTGTGTCACTCTTCAACAATTCTAATTCCCATATAGAAGAGGGGCCTTTACATGATATGAGACCACAAGTCACACCACACCACAGTGCTCTTTAGTCGAAGGTGGCTACATTGCTCTGAAAACGAGGCAGCAACATAATTTATTCCAAAAGTGCTTCTTTTTTTTCTTGAGGTCCTCGTTCCTCGTTATTATATAATTACAAGGACTCAGACCAACAGACAGGATTTAATCATGTTGTCAGGTGCCATTGAGTTGTTTCTGACTCGCAGCAACCCAGTGTACAACAGAAGGAAACACTGCCCAGTCTTCGACCATTCTCATAATCATTGCATGCTTGGGCCTACTGTGGCAGCCAAGGTGTCTATCCATCTTGCCAAGGATCTTCCTCTTTCCCACTGACCCTCTACTTTACCAAGCATGATATCCTTCTCTAGGCATTGGTCCCTCCTAATAACATGAGCAGAGTACAAGAGACAAAGCCACCCATCCTCACTTTAAGGAGCATTCTGGCTGTACATCTTTGAAGACAGATTTGTTATTGTTTTGACTGTCCATGGCATATTCAATATTTTTCACCAACATCATGATTCAAATCCATCAATTCTTCTGCAGTCTTCCTTATTCATTGTGCAGCTTTCACATGCATGAGGCAGTTGATAATAATATGGCTTGGGTCAGGCACTACTTAAGTATTCAAAGTCACATCTTTCTGTGGCCTTGGGACCACTGTTGCAGGGGACATCAAGCTCAACTGGTATAACATACTACCAAGAACATTGTTTTACTTCCTACTTTGGTGAGTAGTGACTGGAGTCTTAAAAGCTTGTGATTGGCCATCTAAAATGCAACAATTGGTCTCTCTTCCTCTGCAACAATGAAGAAAATCAAAGACACATGCAAACAGTCCAAGGGACTAGTGAACCATGTCAACCTCAGCCCACATGACCCTGAGACCAGAAGAACTAGATGGTACCCAGCTACCAATGCCAGCCACTCTGAAAGGGATCAAAGTTGGGGAGCCTGGATAGAATGGGAGAAAAATGTGGAACAAAAGTCAAAATAACAAAAAAAAACCCCACAAGCTTACTGGTCTGATAGAGACTGGTGAAACCCCTGAGACTATGGCCCCTAGTCACCCTTCAGGCCTGGAATTGAACTCATTCCCAAAGCTTCCAGCTGAACCACAGACAGGCCTACACTCCCAAGAAAAAATCAACCATGGGAGATCAGAAGGCCAGCATTTGCAGAGAGAGATATCTCAAGAGGGCAGGAATGCACAGGATAGAAGGACACAGGGGAAAGATAACCGTAGGGAAGAAGTGGGAAGAGAGCAGTTACATTGTGGGGATTGCAATCAATGTAATGAAATAAATTTGCTCTGTATCCTTTTACACAAGTCACAATTAAAATTTTTTTTTTTTAAAATGAAACAAGCAAAAATAACAAAGTCACATCTTTGCACTCTAACACTTTAAAGAGATCTTTTGCAGCTGATTTGCCCAATGAAGTATGCCATTTGATTTTCTGATTATGCTTCTATGAGCATTGATTGTGGATCCAAGTGACACGCAATCCTTGATGACTTCAATCTTTTCTCCATTTATCATGATGTTGCTTATTGGTCCAGTTGTGATGTTTTTGTTTTGTTTATGTAGAGGCGTAATTCATATTGAAGACGGTAGTCTCTGATCTTCATCAGTTAGTGCTTCATGTCCTCTTCACTCCTGCAAGCAAGGTTGTGTCATCTGCATATCGCAGGTTGTTAATGAGTCTTCCTCCAATCCTGATGCTATGTTCTTCTGTCTAGAAGACAGCTTCTCAGATTATATACTCAGCATATAGATTGAATAAGTATGTTGAAAGGATGTAACCCTGACACACACCTTTCCTGATTTTAAACCATGCAACATCCCTTTGTTCGATTTGAATGATTACCTCTTGGTCTGTGTACAGGTTCCTCATAAGCACAAGTAAGTGTACTAGAATTCCCATCCTTTGCAATGTTATCCACAATTTGTTATGATCCACACAGTTGAACACCTTTGCATACTCAATAAAACATAGGTAAACATCTTTCTGGTGTTCATACTCTTAGCACAGATTCACCTAACATCACTAGTGATATGCCTCGTTCCATGTCCTTTCTGAATGCAGCTTCAATTTCTGGCAGTTCCTTGTCAATGTACTGCCGCAAGCATTTTGGAATTATTCTCAGAAAAATTTTACTTGTGTGGGATATTAATGATATTGTTTGATAATGTCTGCATTCTGTTTGATCACTTTCTTTGGAGTGGGCACAAATATTGATGTCTTCCATTTGGTTGGCCAGGTAGCTGTCTTCCAAATTTCTTGGCACAAACAAGTGAGCACTTCCAGCATTACATCCATTTGTTGAAATGCCTCAACTGGTATTCCATCAGTTCCTGGAGCCTTGATTTTTCATCAATTCCTTCAGTGCAGCTTGGACTTCTTCCTTCAATACTATTCATTCTAGATTATATGCTACTTTCCTGTAATGGCTGAATGTTGACCAATTCTTTTTGTTATAGTGACTCTGTGTATTCCATCTTCTTTGATGTTTTCTTCATCGTTCAATATTTTGCCCATAAAATCATTCAATATTGCAACTTGAGTCTTGAATTTTTTTCTTCACTGTTTCCAGCTTGAGAAATGCTGTTTTCTTTCTTTTTGATTTCCTAATTCCAAGTCTTTGCACATTTCATTATATTACTTTACTTTGTCTTCTCAAGCTGAAATCTTCTGTTCAGGTCTTTTACCTCATCATTTCTTGTGTTACCTTTAGCTACTGCCTGTTTAAGAGCAAGTTTCACAGTCTCTTCTGACTTCCATTTTGGTCTTTTCTCTTTTTTCCTGTCTTTTAAATGACATTTTGTTTTCTCCATGTGTGAGGTCCTTCCACAACTTGCTTCATCTTCAGTCACCAGTGTTCAATGGGTCAAATCTATTCTTCAGATGGTCTCTAAATTCAGTTGTGATACATTCAGTTTGTATTTTGGCTCTTGTGGACCCATGTTAGTTTTCTTCATCTTCAACTTAAATTGGCATATGAACAATTGGCCCCTGGTCTTATTCTCAGATGGCATGGAGCTTCTCCATCATCTCTTTCCACAGATGCAGTCAATTTGATTGCTGCGTATTCCATCTGTTGTGGTCCATGTATATAGTCACCATTTACGTTATTGGAAAAAGGTTTTTGCAATGAATAAGTAGTTGGTCCTGCAAAATTCTGTCATGGAATCCCCAACAATCATTTCTGTCACCAATACTATATTTTCCAACTATGATACTTTTTGTTTCCAACTTTTGCATCCCAATCACCAATAATTATCAAGGCAACTTGATTGCATCTTTCATCAATTTCAGACTCCAGAAGTTGGTAGAAATCTTCAATTTCTTCATCTTTGGCTTTACTGGTTAGTACGTAAATCTGAATAACAGTTGTATTGACTGGTTTTCCTTGTAAGTGTATGGATATTATCACTGATGGCATTGTACTTCAATATAGATCTTGAAGTATTCTTTTTGGCAATAAATGCCATAGCATTACTCTTCAATTTGTCATTCCCAGCATAGTAGACCATATGATTGTCTGATTCAGAATGGCCAATACTAGTCAGTTTCAGCTCGCTTATGCCTAGGATATCAATCTTTATTCATTCCATCTCATTATTGATGACTTTCAATTTTCCTATATTCATTCTTCATACATTCCATGTACTGATTATTAATGGATATTTGGAACTGTTTCTTCACATTATGTGTTGTGTCACATCAGTAAATGAAGATTTCAAATTACTCCATCTATGTCAGTAAGGTAAGTCTACATTGAGGAGGCATCTCTTCTGAAGTCATATTTTGAGTGGCTTCCAACCTGAGGGTCTCATCTCCCATCAGTACATCAGTGTTTCACTGTTATTCATAAGGTTTTAAGTGGTCAATTCTTTCAGAAGGAGACTGCTACATTCTTCTTCCTGGTCTGTCTTAGTCTGGAGGCTCCGCTGAAACCTGTCCCAAATATGCACGGTGGCATGCATATTTTAAGTGATAAATCTCAACTAATAGGGAATGAAACACTTAAAATCTTCAAAGACAAAAGATAAGGCAATTATGAAGCTTTTGAAGGTAAGAATGGCATTGTAATTAAATTAAACATCCATTCCAAAGATCTAAAGCTGACTTTTAGAACACAAGCCATCCTAACACATCCTAACATGTACAAATCTTTATAATTCTACAGTATATCCTAAATACACCTTGAAATTTAACAAATGAAATCAGGAAAGTTGTTTTCATGTTGGGTCTCAATTGACAGGGATAACAACACAAGGTGCCTTTCATCTAAAGAGAATGAATTGTTCCAGAATTTGTCTTTCTGTCTCTACCCATACCCTTTCTTTGCTTCTGTATGTATGAGACTCTGTCTAGCACTTTTTGCTTTGGCTATGTCTCTAACATGCCATTCTCTGGGCTTTTCCTGAGTAGTTTTCTTTTTTGTGTTCACTTCTATCCTTAGTTATCTTGTTTATCTGGTCCACAATATGGAATATTTTTATTTGATATATTTATTGAAAGGAGCTCTGGTGGTCCAGTGGTTAAAACATTTGGCTACTAACTAAAAGGCAAGCAGTTCAAACCCAGCTGCTGCTCCGCAGGAAAAAAGATGTGGCAGTCTGCTTCCATAGAGATTTATAGCCTTGGAAACCCTATGGAGGAAGTTCTGCTCTGTCTTGTAGGTTCGCTGTGAGTTAGAATTGACTTGATGGCAGTGGTATTATATGTATTGAAGAGCATTTTGATTTTTATATAATTTGCTTAAAAAATCAAGTGAGTATATTAGAATCCTAGAAATGTCCCACACAGACTTTAAATGGCCACACTTGCTGGAGGTATTCAGTTAAGTAGACTTTTATGTTCAAAGTATAAAGTTAATCACTAAAAGAATAGAAATAGAACATAGAACTTCAATATAAAGGGAAATAAAGAAAACAAAAATGTGGGCAATCCACTTGAAGGCAAGGAAGAAGAAAAGAATGAAGCAAAGAAAAAGTCTGGGAAGAAAAAACTCCACAAAATAAGATGATAGATGTCTAAATAGATTAGGATTTCTCAGCTTTTGGGGCCATTGACATCTTGGACCCAGGAGTTATTTGCTGTGGGAGGCTGTCCTGAGCATTGTAAGATGCTTAATAGCATTCTTGTGGCTCGATCCATTCAATGCAAGTCCCTCCATGTCAGTAGTGGCAACGAAAAGTGTCTTTATAAATTTCTAAAATCTTCCACAGTTGAGAACCACTGAAATATTTCAATAATCATAACAAATATGATTGGATCGAATCTTTCCTGTTAAAAATGAGACTGACTGCTCAAACGACAACAAAATCTCACTAATGGTACACCAAGAATATGATAACACAAAATAATGAGAATAAAGAATGTAGAAACATGTAGAGTGGGAAGGCTAACCAAAAGAAATCTGCCATAATAATATTAACATTAGAAAATAGTTTACAGAAAAAGCAATTTCAGCATGGAAGGGAATACTAATTAATAATAAAAAATATAATTTACTAGGAAGATAATAATCCTAAACCTATCAGTACATAACAACCCAGTCTCACAAGATATAAAGGGAAAAAATCCCAAAATACAAAGAGAAATTGCCATCTACAGTGGTAAATCTTAATATATTTCTCTTAAAAAAATGACAGGTCAGGTATATAAAACATTAGTAAAATAAACATCATAATTGATAAGTTTGAACTAAAAGTTGCCTATAGAATCTTGAATCCAAGAAAAAACAAACATTTTACATAAACTTAACATACATTAGGCTGCAAAGAACATCTAAACAAATTACAAAGTATCAATTTCATGAAAACAGTGAATATATTTTCTATAATATATATTGTAAACAATGAAAGTATTCTCCAAAATCCCAAGTGTTTAGAACTGAAAAGGCTACATATATTAAAACTTGAGAAGGAAAATTAATTAAAAATGTTATAATTTAGAGAGTAGGTACCTCTGGGGAATAGAAGGGATATTGGGAAAGAGCATGAGGAGATTCCGGGATGCTTCTATTCATCTATTTCTTGATTTAGGTGGTAGTTACATAAGTATATTCAGCTTGTAATCAAATTGTACAATTTTAATTTGTGCACTTTTTTTTTGTGATTTGGTTGAAAGTTTACAGAACAAAATTGGTTTTCTACTCAACAGTTCATACACATATTGTTTCCTGGCATTGACTGTACTTCCCACAATATAACAGCACTCCTCCCTGGAGTTATTATTTCTCTTTGTCTCTTTTTCCAACCCATTACTGCCTTCTGAGGTTTATCCCTGAGTAAACGTGGCCTTTTGATCTATTATGGTTGATTTATTTTTTCAATTTTGAGTTGTGATTTGAGTGAAATTTTGCAAAGCAGTTTTTACTTTCATCAGTTCACATACATTTTATTTTGTTACATTGGTTACATTCTCCACAGTGTAACAGCTCTCCTCCTACTTCCTCCCTGTGGTTACTCTTTCCCTGTGTCCTTCTTGCTGAAGCATTCCTGCTTCCCTACCTTTCTCCCTGTGCAAAGCTGTCCTTCTGACCTCTCATGGTAAATTGCACTAAGGAATGCATCTCCCTTGTGCAGGTGTTCAGCTCATAGGCTTGTCTGTTGTTTGGCTGAGAGTTAAGCCACAGGAGTGTGTTCAGTTCCAGGCAAAAAGGGTGACTAGGGGTCATAGTCTTGGGGGTTTACCAGTTTCTATCAGACCAGTAAGCCTGGTCTTCTTCTCCTTTTTCTTTTTTTTTTGATGACTTTTCATTTTGTTCCACATTTTTCTCCCATTCTATTCAGGATCTCCAACTTTAATCTCTTTCCAAGTGGCTGGCATTGGTATCCAGGTACCATCTAGTTATTCTCATCTTAGGGTCATATAGGTTGATGTTCTTATAGTACATTAGTCCTTTGGACTAACTGTTTCAATAAGTCTTTGATTTTCTCCACTTTTCTTTGCTCTGAACGAGGAGAGACCAATAGTGCATCTTACCTGGCCACTTGCAAGCTTTTAAGACTCCAGTTGCTACTCACTGAGGTTGTTGTTGTTGTTGTTGTTGTTAAGTGCCGTCAAGTCGTTTCCGACTCATAGCGACCCCATGCACAGCAGAACGAAACACTGCCCGATCCCGCACCAG
>NW_006921818.1:3449190-3450311 GCF_000298275.1 Orycteropus afer afer | reverse complement strand
ATAAATAAAACAAAGGAAAAGAACCACATGATCATATAAATTGTTGCAGAAAAGGTATTTAATAAAATCCAACACCCATTCCTGATAAAACTCTCAGCAAAATTGGAATAGAAGGGACATTCCTTGACATAGTAAAGGGGATATATGCAAAACCAACAGCCAACATTATTCTCAGTGGAGAGAGAGTGAAACCATTCCCCTTGCAAACAGGAACCAGAAAAGGATGCCCTCTATCACTGCTTCTATTCAACATTGTATTGGAAGTCCTAGCCAGGGCAATCAGACAAGAAAGGGAAATTAAAGGCATCCAAATTGGTAAGGAAGAAGTCAAACTATCCCTATTTACTGATGATATGATCCCATACCTAGAAAACCCAAGAGACTCAGTGAAAAATCTACTGGAACTAATTGAGAGATTTAGCATAGAGGCAGGATACAAGATCAACATCCAAAAAGCAGTTGGATTCCTCTACACCAGCAAAGAGATTGCTGAAAAAGAAATAAGGAAATCAATACCACTTACAATAGCTACCAAAAAATAAAATGCTTGGGAATAAATCTTACCCAGGACACAAAAGATCTCTACAAAGAAAACTATAAAAAACTACTTCAGGAAACCATAAGAGATCTACATAAATAGAAGAACATACTATACTCATGAATAGGAAGATTGAACATTGTGAAACACATGGAAACTGAACAACACCTTCCTTAAGAAAGACTGGGTAAGAGTAGAAATAAAAATTGAAATTCAAAAATTCCTTGAATCAAATGAGAATGAAAATACAGGAAGGAAAGAGACCTCAGATAAGCAAAGCACTACTGAAGACCAAAGTAGGAGCTCTCACACTGCTGGATCTCAAAACCTACTATACAGCCACATAGTCATAATTGCCTGGTATTGGTACAATGACAGACACATAGAAATGGAATAGAATTGAGAACCTAGAAATAGATCCATAGACCTATGGTCAGCTGATCTTTGACAAAGGGCCAAAATCCATTAAATGGGGGAAAGAATGTTTGTTTAAAACTGGATATCCATTTGCAGAAAAATGAAACAAGATCTGTACCTCACACCATACACAAAAACTAATTCCAGATGGATCAAAGACTTAAAT
>NW_006921818.1:3434867-3447904 GCF_000298275.1 Orycteropus afer afer | reverse complement strand
CAAGACAGAAAATAACAAATGCTGATGAGGATGTGGGGAGATTGGGACTCTCATACACTGCTGGTGGGACTGGAAAATGGTACAACCACTGTGGAAAGCAGTATGGTGATTGTGACTCCTTAAAAAGTTGAAATTAGAAATACCATTTGACCCAGCCATTCCATTACTAGGTATATACCCTAAAGAAGTGAGAGCCAGGACAAGAACAGCCATATGCATACCCATGTTCACCGCAGCACTATTTACAATAGCCAAAAGATGGAAACAACCTAGGTGTCCATTAACTGAAGAATCGATAACCAAATTATGGTATGTGCACACAATGGAATAATATGCAACCCTAAAGAATAACATAGAATCTGCAAAACACCGCATAATATGGAGGAACTTGGAGGACATTATGTTGAGTGAAATTAAGTCAATCACAGAAGGACAAATATTGTATTAGTCCAGTATAGTAAAAAGGAAAGGTTTATATATGGAAGGAAATTTTCTTTGTTGGTTACCAGGGTGGGAGGGGAAGGGAAGGAACACTGTTAAATAGGTAGAGACAAGTATTGATTTGGGTGAAGAGAAGGGAAATGTACCAAATGTGAGTGATTACCATGGTGGCATTGAGGAAGAGGAAGGCATAGAGAGCTACATGAGAGGTACAGACAACAAAGATGAACCCTTTTGCACATACAGCACTGCATTGTCAGTGAAGGCAAACATGGGTATATGGGTATACAGATGTGTGGACAGGCTGAACTATTAGGTATGTCTATGCAGGGGGAGTGTGCCCAAGACCATGTATAGGGTTGGCAGACAATGTTCCTATAAGTGTATTTGTATGTTCAGTAAGAATTTCCAGGTGTATAGTAGAGCTGACAAGAAACAAGATTGTAGTCACTTCTTGGACACAGCTAGCCACCCAAAGGAAGTGAGTAGTTGAATCTGTGGGCTCAGGACCACAGTCACAGAGGACATCAAGCTTAATTGGCCTAACATACTAAACAAAACATTGTTCCACCTACTACTTTGGCAAGTAGTGACAGGGATCTTAAGAGCTTGCAAACAGCCATCTAGATGCAACAATGGGTCTCTCCTCATCCAATGTGAACAAAACTCAAAATCATTTGAAAAAAAGGACCAGGTTTGCTGGTCTTATAGAACCTGGTAGAACCACTGAGACTATGGCCCCTAGCTGCCCTCCAGGTCTGCAATCGAACCCACTCCTGTGGCTTCCAGCCAAACAAAAGACAGGCATATGAGGTGAACATTTATACTAACTAGACTTACTTCTTGGAGAGAACAATCATGGGAGAATAGAAGGGCTGTGTATGCACAGGGAGATAGCTTAAGGAGCAGGAGTGCATGGAGGGAAGGACACAGGGAAGAAGTAACTATGGGGAAGCAGTGGGAAGGGAGCTGTTGCATTGTGGTAAATTGTAGTCAATGTCATGAGACAACATGTATGTGAACTGCTCAAAGGAAAGTGAATTTGCTCTGTAAACTTTCACCCAAATCACAATTAAAAAAAAAAAAATCAGAAAACAGTTTCTTAGTAATGAAGAAAATTTCCTATGAAAAATATTGATATAGAGGAGGAGTTCACGATAAAGGAGATATTAAATTTAGGACTCAAGAACCTGATTAAAGCCCTTGCATCAAATTATTTTTGTCATATTACCTAATCGTATGTAAATTGGATGTAACAATAGATATTGTGTAATTCCCTTGAAAACTGGAAATGATTCTTCTAGGTCACAGCATGCAAACCATGTGACAGGAAGTAGCCAGGGAGCTTCAGGCTTAGGAGGGCGTTCCTGTTAGAAAACAGAAAGCAAAAATAATAATTCACTAAAACACTAAAACAACTATGAAATACACTTTCACTTTTTTGCAAGTGAAAACTCAACCTTTCATAAAACCAAAGCCAAAACCAAAACCAAATCCAAAACCAAAACCAAAACCAAATCCAAAACCAAAACCAAAACCAAACCCATTGCTTTCCAACTCATAACAACCCAATAGGACAGAGTTGAATGGTCCCATAGGGTTTCCAAGGGATTACTTTTTTCTGTAATCACAGAAGGACAAATATTGTATTAGTCCAATATAGTAAAAAGAAAGGTTTATATATGGAAGGAAATATTTGTCCTTCTGTGATTACAGAAACAGACTGCCACATCTTTTTCCTGTGCAGCTTGTGGGTTCAAACCACCAACCTTTTGGTTAGCAGCTGAGCACTTAACCACTGCACCACCAGGGCTCCTTCCAAACTCTAATTATTGTTGTTATGTATTAAAAATAACTATTTACCTAGGACAAATAATAAAAAATGGTTAAATAGAAATGGTGTTGAATCCATTCTACCTGTGGACCTTTGCACAAAAATGCAGCTGATGAAAGCTTTTCTGGTTGAAATTTGAGGAGAGCAAAGTTGACCTGATGATCTTTGTCAGGGTTAATGATTTCATTTTTTTCTAGAGAACTACAGTCTCCAAATCAGATCCCCTTATTTTCTTGCCCTGAGGAGATGGAAACAGCTGAGTGGTGGAGCAATATGGATAGGAAGACTGTTGGCAATCTCATCCCAGCTGAGATAAGTGAATGTCTAATCATTTCAGATTTTACTAGAATTTTCTAGCAAACAATATTATGCCATCTGTCAATATTTCATGGAGTACTTATAGGTGGATTAACAGTTTAAAAAAAAAAAAGAGAAGAACTTCACCCAAATCACAATAAAAAAAAAAAAAAAGGAAGAAAAAAAAAAAAGAAAAGAAAGAAACCGTTGTGGTTACAGACCGAAACCAGATTTTTTGGGAGATATCATGAATATTTGTCTGATGGTCTGTGCTACACTTTTAAAAAACAGCTCCATTGAGATGTAATTAATGTATCATGCAATTTACCCATTTAAAGTGTACAATCGAATGGATTTAAGTATATTCACAGACATATGTGATCATCAACACTTCAAGTGTAGGGCATTTCATCACCTTAAAAAGAACCTGAACCCTTTAGCTATCACCTCCCCATCCCTGTAATCCTCCCAAGGCATCCATTACCCTACTTTCTATTTCTACAGATTTGTCTTACTTATTACTACGGATGTGTCATATAAGTGAAATCATATGTAGTCTTTTGCGACTGGTTTACTTTACTGAGCTTAAGGTTTTCAAGAGTTATCCATGTTATGATGTGTATCAGTACTTCAGGCCTTTTTATGACCAAATAATATTCCATTGTATGGCTATATCACATTTTGTTTATTTGTCATCAGTTGATGGGCATTGGGTTGTTTCCACTGTATGGCTATTATGAATAATACTGCTGTTAATATTCATGAACTAGTTCTTGTGTGAATCTAGTTTTCACTTCTCTTGGATATATACCTAGGAGCAGAATTGCTGGGTCATATGATAATACTATCATTAATCATTTGAGGAACTGCCAGATTGTTTTCCAAAGCAGCTGCATCATTTTGTGTTCCCAGGAGCTCTCAAAGCATAGTGCCTAAGGCATTTGACTGCTAACCAGAAGGCTGGCGGTTCAAACCCATCAGCCATTCCTCAGAAGGAAGATCGGGCAATCTACTTCTGTAGTGATACTATCTCAGAAATCCAAGGAGGGGTCACTATGAGTCGGATCCATCTTGTGGCAGTGAGTTTGGTTTTTGGTTACTACCAGTGAGTGGGAATTCTGATTCCTCAGAGGAGTCTCCAGCCTGCTGTCTGACCTACAGATTTTGGACTTGCCAGCCCCCACTATCTCCTAAACTAATACCTGAAAGTAAATCTCTCTTTCCCTCTCTCTCTTTCTATGTATATCTTACTGCTTCTGTTTCTCTAGAGAATTCTGACTAATTATTTGTTGGTGCAAATTTAGATTGTTTTCACTGTTTGGCTACTGTGAATAATGCTGCAATAATCATTGATGTACACGTATTTGTGTTCTTGCTTTCATTTCTTTTGTGCATATACCTAGGAAGGAACTTTGGTGGTGTAGTGGGTAAGGCATTAAGCTGCTAACCAGAAGGCCGGTGGTTCAAACCCACCAGCTCTTTTGTAGGAGGAAGATAAGGCAATCTACTTCCCAAAAGATTTACAGCCTTGGAGACCCTATAGGGGTTTCTATGAGTCAGAATCAACTCGACAGCAGTGGGTTTGGTTTTCTGGTTTATGGTAATTATACATTTAAATTTTTGAGGAATCTCCAAACTGTTTTCTACAGTGGCTGCTATCATTGTGCAATCCGACCAGTAATGGATGAGGGTTCCAATTTTTCCATATACTTGTCAACACCTGTTGTTTTTTGATCATAGACACTTTGGGGTAAAGCTGATCTCTCATGTTGTTTTGCTTTGTATTCCTCTAATGATTAATTATGTTGAGCATCTTTTCAAGTTCTTGTTGGCTGTTTGTATTTCTTCTTTCGTGAAATGTTTATTCAAGACTTTTTCCCATTTTAAAATTGAGTTGTTTGTCTTTTTGTTGTTAAGTTGTAGGAGTTCTTCAGGCATTCTGGACATTAAACTCAGATATAGAGTTCCCCCAATTTCCCAACCCCCCAATCTATAGGTTGTCTCTTCACTTTGTTGATAATATCCTTTGATGAACAAAAGTTTTAAATTTTGATGAAGTCTCATTTATCTAGTCTTTTGTTGCTTGTGCTTTTGGTGTCATATCTAAGAATCCATTGTTAAATACTAGTTCCTGAAGCCTTGCTCCTGTGTTCTTTCTAAGAATCTTCTGGTTTTAGTTCTTAAATTTAGGTCCTTCATTCATTTTGAGTTCATTTTTGTATATCGTGTGGAGTATTGATCCACTTTATTCTTCTGCATGTGGAAATCCAGTTGCCATAGCACCATTTATTAAAGAGACTATTCTTGAATGGACTTAGCATCCTGGTTGAAAATCAATTGACCATAGGTGTATGGGTTTATTTCTGGACTCTCAATTTTATTCAATTGGTCATCCTGGTTGAAAATCAATTGACCATAGGTGTATGGGTTTATTTCTGGACTCTCAATTTTATTCAATTGGTCTACATGAATAAAATATACCAGCTGTTGTTGTTAGTTGCCACAGAGTTGATTTCAACACATGATGTGCAGAGTAGAACTCTGGGTTCAATGCTATTTTCAGTGCTGTGACTTTTCAGAAGCAGATTGTCAAGGCTGTCTTTTGAGGCACATCTGTGTGGGTTTGAACTGCTAAACTTTTGGCTAGTAGTCTAGTGCTTAATCATTTGTTTCATTCCATGCTTATCCTTATACCAGTGTCAGACTGTTTTGATTACTATAGCTTTATGGTGTGTTTTGAAATCATGAATTATGAATCTTCCTACTGTGTTCTTTTTTCAAGATTGCCTGAAGATTGGCTTTTCCATTTCTGCAAAGAAGGATATTAGAATTTTGATGAGGATTGTATCAAATCTATAGATCTCTTTGTGCATTATTGACAGCTTAACAATAGTAAATCCTCCAATCCATGAACAAAGAATGTCCTTCCATTTATTTAGGTTTTCTGCCTAAGGCATTTAATTGCTAACCAGAAGGCTAGCAGTTCAAACCCACCAGCCACTCCTTGGAAGGAAGATTGGGCAATCTACTTCTGTAGAGATACTGCCTTGGAAACCCAAGGAGGGGTCACTATGAGTTGGGATTGCTTGATGGCAGTGTTTGGTTTGGCCTTAATTTCCTATTCAGAATGCTCATTGCTGATGTATAGACCAAAATGATTTTTGTGTGTTGACCTTGTATAGTAGCTTCCTTGTGAATTCTTTGGGGGGGGGGGGTTCTACATATAGGCTTATTTCATCTGAGAAAAGGGATAGTTTTACTTCTTACTTCCCAATTTGGATATCTTTTATTTATTTTTTCTTGCCTACTTGCTCTGGCTAGGACTTCTGGTACAATATTGAATAGCATTGGGTAGTGGGCATCCTTGTTCCTGGTCTTTAGGGGAAAGCTCTCAGTCTTTTTCCATTGAGTATGCTGTTAGCTATGGGTTTTTCATAAGTACACTTTATCAGATTGAAGAATTTCTCTTTTAGTCTTACCTTGTTGGGTGTTTTTTTCTTTTTTTTATCATGAAAGGCTGCTGGGTTTTTCAGATGCCTCCTCTGCATTGATTGAGCTTAATCGTGTGGCTCTTTCCTTTTTGTTCTATTAATATGGATCACTTAATTCCAAATTAATTAATGTAGATTAATTATATTAATCTATTAATTGATTTTCTTATGTTGAACCATCCTTGCATTCCTGAGACAATGCTGCTTGATGATGTTATATAATCTTTTAAACATGCTTTTCGGTTTGGTTTGCTAGCATTTTACTGAGCATTTTGCATGTATATTCATAAAGGATAGTTTTTGTTTTTTTTCCCTTGTGTCCTTTGTCTGGCTTTGGTATCAAAATGAGCAGAATGAATTAGGAAGTATTCCCTTCTCATCCATTTTTTTTTTTTTTTAAATTTTAGAAGAATTAGAATCACTTCTCCTAGGAACGCTTGATAGAATTCTCTACTCCTGGAATTTTGTTGGGAGGTTTTTGATTAATGATTCATTATCTCACTTTCTTCTTAAGTCAATATGGAAATTTATATATTTCCAGAAGGTTGTCCATTTCATTTAGGTTATCCAATTTGTTGGCATAAAATTGTTCATAATATTCTCTGATGATCCTTTTTATTTCTGTAGGATTGTTTGTAATGTCCTCCTTTTATATAATTTTAGATATATACATCTTTTTTTCTTTGTCAGTATAGATACACATTTACCAATTTTATTGATTTTTTTTTAAAAAAACTTCTGGTTTCAATTGAGTCTCTAATGTTTCTCTACTCTGTATTTCAATTATCTCTGGTCTGCTCTTTGTTTTTCCTTCTTTTCTGTAGCTTTGGGCTCAGTTTACTTTTCCTTTTCCAGTTTTTCAAGTTGTAAAGTTAGGTTATGGATTTCAAATCTTTTCTTTTTTAATGGAGGTGTTTATTACTATGAATTTCTCTCAGAGCACTGCCTTTGCTGTGTCCTATAAGTTTGGTATATTGTCATTTGATTTACATTTGACTCAGTATTTTCCACTTTCTCTCTTTCTTTCTTATTGTTTATTTAGTAGTATGTTGTTTAATTTCCACATTTATGTATCTCCTATCCATTATTAATTTATAATTTTACTTCATTGTCATTGGAGAAGATACTTTTATTATTTCCAACTTTTTAAATTTATTGAGACTTGCTTTGTTATCTAACATATGAAGGGTCTACACACATTGGAGAAGATTAGTTTTGGGTAGAGTGTTCTACACATGGCTGTTTGGTATAGTTGGTTTATAGTGCCATTCAAGTTCTCTATTTCCTTACTGATCTTCTTTCTCCATGTTCCATTCATTATTGAAAGTGGTGTACTGAAGTATTCAACTATGTTGTAAAGATGCTATTTCTCCCTTCATTTCTGTGAGTGCTTTATATATTTTGTGACTCTAATTTAAGTGCGTTGTTTTATCTTCTTGATGAATTGACCCTTTCATCATTATATTATGTCATTCTTTATCTCTTATAACATATTTTGGCTTAAAAGCCTATTTTGCCAAATAGTAAAATCAACTCTTGGTTATTATTTAATGAAATATTTTTTCCATCCTTTCACTTTCAAACTATTTTTTTAAAAATACATTTTAATGAAATATAATTTATCTACAGTGAAATACACAAAACTAAAGTGACATGGGTCAATGCATTTTTTTGTTTTTTTGCAGTGTTCCCTCCCCTCCCCTCCCTTCCCATCCCTGGTAACCAACAAAGAAAGTTTCCTTCCATATATAAACCTTTCCTTGACTTTTTACAATAATGAGCTAATACTATATTTGTCCTTCTGTGATTGATTTATTTCACTCAGCATAATGTCCTCCAAGTTCATCCATGTTATGCGGTGTTTTGCAGATTCCAGATTATTCTTTAGTGTTGCAAAATATTCCATTGTGTGTAAGTACTATAGTTTGGCTATCCATTCTTCTGTTGATGGGCATTCTTCTGTTGTCGGGACCTCTGGTGGTGCAGTGCCTAAGGCATTTGACTGCTAACCAGAAGACTGGCAGTTCAAACCCACTAGTCACTCCTCAGAAGGTAGGTTGGGCAATCTACTTCTGTAGTGACACTGCCTTGGAAACACAAGGAAGGGTCGCTATGGATCAGATCCAACTCTACAGCAGTGAGTTTGTTTTTATTTTTTGGTTGATGGGCATGTAGGTTGTTTCCATCTTTTGGCTGTTGTAAATAGTGCTGCGATGAACATGAGTATGTATATATCTGTTCTTGACCTGGCTCTTACTTCTTTAGGATATATACCTAGTAATGGGATTGCTGGGTCAATTGGTATTTCTAATTCCAGCTTTTAAGGAATTGCCATACTGTCACTTTCAAACTATTTTCATTCTTGGATCTAAACTATGTCTCTTATATGTTAGACAACATATAGTCAGGTCTTCTCCCCTACCCCCCGACTTTTTCTACCTCATTCTGCCTTCTGGTGGAGCATTCAGCCCATTTACGTTCATAGTAATTAGCAATGAGGAACTTCTGTCATTAAAAAATTTATTTTGTATGTGTCTTATGCCTTATTTGTTCTGCATTTCCTCCAATATTGCCAACTTTTATGCATGTATTTTTTTTTGTAGTGAACAATTTAGATTCCCTTCTCTTTTATTTTTATGTAAATACAGTATTTTTTAAAAAATAACATCCACCTTCTACATTTGTTTGCCAACCACTCCTTCCCCCCCCAAATACCAAACAAATAAGGTAACTCTGGTGCTTAGTATTTTTGTAAGTGCTGCTATGCCACTTATTATTTTTTTTAACATGTAGTTGAAAACAAAAATATTAGCAAAGCATAATTACCAAAAATTGCTCCTGGGAGAGGGGAGGGAGTGGTTGGCAAACAAATGTGGAAGGCATATATTATTTACGGAAAAATACTGGTAATATATAATCAGGATGTATATGGAGTAAAGGGTTAGTATTTTTGGTCTGTAAATGGCTACCATGATGATCACATTTAACAGCTTACATTTATACCAACTTGGTTTAAATTAATACAATTTAACTTCAGTGACATACAAAAAGTCTATACCTAAACCATTCCTTCCTTGCTCCTTGTTTATGTTGTTGTTATCCCCTATTACATCTTTATACAGCCTGTATAAATACAGCAGGTATAAAATATATACTCTTTTTTATACATTTGTCATTATAAAGCATGAAGAACATTGCTATTAGAATTATCAAGAAAAAATACCTTAAGACTTGCCTTCATACTTACCCATGGAATTACCTTCAGTGGAGAGCTTTCTTTTTATGGATAGCTTTGAGTTACTTTCTTGTGTTTTTTATTGCTCATCTGAGGGACTCCCCTTAGTATTTCTTATAGGTCACATCTAGTGGTTTTAAGCTCTCTCAACTTTTGTTTATGGGGTAATGTCTTATTTCACCTTCACTCTTGAAGAACAGTTATGTTGGGTATAGTATTCTTAGTTGATAGTTCTTTTATTTCAGCACTAAATATTTAGAGTGCTGAAATACAAGGTTTCTGAGAAGAAATTGACACTTAGTTTTATTGGGAATCCTTTGTATGTGACTATTCACTTCTTTCTCTCTGCTTTCAGGATTCTTTTGTTATCTTTAGTTTTTGAGAGCTTGATTATAATGTGTCTTAGTGTGGATCTCTTTGAGTTCATCTTACTTGGAGCCTGTTGTGGTTCTTGGATTTGTAGTTCATACTCTTCATCAGATTTGGAAAGTTTTCTTCAAATGTTTTTTTGTCTCTATCTCAAATATTCCTCTCTCTCTCATATCCTTCTGGGATTTGTATGATACGTAAGTTAATTTGCTTAATGATGTCCCACATTTCCATTAGGCTGTGCTTAGAAGGCTCGAGCCTTCTCTCTTGTGGTTCTTCAGCCTCCATAATTTCAACTATCTTATCATCTAGACTGTTGATTCTTTCTTCTGCCAGATCAGATCTATTGTTAAATCTTTCCAATGAGTTTTGATTTTAGCTATTTTGTTTCAGGTGCCGTATTTGTTAGGTTTCTTTTTATACTGTTAATCTCTCTCTCTCTCTCTCTCTCCCTTTTCAGTTTGTGTTTTGTATATGAATCATTTTCCTGATTTCCTATAATACTTTTTGTTTTCCTTTAGTTCTTTGAAATTTTCAATATTATTGAATTCTTCCAATTTGTTCATTGTTTGGGTTTACATAAATAAAATTTCTTTGCGTTTATTTTGTTCACTTCAATGGATTGTTGGTTTTGTTTCTTTATGTGTCTTGTGATTTTTTTTTGCTGAAGCTGGTACATTAGAATTTTACTGGTATTATCTTTCTAAATTCCCCTGAATATACAATGCTTTCAACAGCGTTAATTCCTACACAGACACAGCCTTTGGACTTTGCTTACTGCTCCCTCTCTCCCTGTGTTATCTCCAGTTCAGGCCAGACTAAGGTGTCAGGCTTTAGTATTTTCCAGATAGATCTGACAGCACACACTCAACAATCTACTCTTGGGTGCACAACCTACAGATTTAGGTTATTGCTACCTCTCTACCCTGTGAGGTCTCTGCTTCTGGAAAGACCATAGTTTATTCCTCCCAGCTGCCTTTAGACCATTCAGAGTATATACCCTGGACAGTTCACTAGCAAGATCCATTCTTTTTCTTTTGAAGCCGAGATCTGGACACTTCCCAGGGCATAGAAGCACTGTGAGTTGACTAGGGCTATGATTATGGCTTTGCTCAGCTGCCCATACCAGGTATACCAGGAGGGAGAGTGGTGGGCACACTTTGAACAGTACTCCAGAGAGATCTGTCTTACTCATTTTGGAGACTGAGATCATGGTCCTTCCCAGTGCACAGGAGAACTATGTATTGGATGGGAGAGGCTGAGGCATGCCGAAGCAGCTGTCCATCTGCCACAGCAGTAAGGGGAGAGATATGGATGATGGAAGAAACACTTTTTCTACTGTGTGAGATTTGTCCTCATCTTTATTCAGTTTGCAGTTCCTTGTTGCTCACCATTTCAGAGTTTTTACAGGGCTAATATGGACTTCTAGCTGTTTCCTTGGTTCCTTTGGGCAAGGTTGAGATCTTAGACCATCTCATGCTGCCATCTTCCCAGTATTCCCATTGTCCATGCTACATTTTGATCTAAGACAAGCTGCCCAAACACTCTTAGAGTTGGTAGTCTTCATAAGCATTTCTTAACATCTAATACACAAGTCTTAATTAATTTCCTGGATTTTGAGCTCTGATAAGAATCTGCAAAACAAACCAATGGCTTCTGTACAATTTTTTTTTTTTTTTTTTTTTTTTTTGTGCTCTGGCTGCAAATTTACAGCTCAAAGTTTGTTCTACATTCAACAGTTTGTGTACATTTGATTTCATGCCCTGATTACCATCCCTGACCATAACACACTCTCCTCCTCTCCCATCCCTGTGACCACCCACTCCTTGTGCCCTTCTTAACTATGCAGTCCTCTCTCTCCAGCTTTCCCTCCATGTGAATGCTGCCCCCCTGGTGCCCCATGGCCGATTGCTTTAAGGGGTGTATCTCCCTAGAATAGCTGTAGGTGCATCACTCAGGTGGATGTTCTGTATGTAAGTCTTTCTACTTTGGGACTGAGAGTCAACCCTTGGGAGTGAGTCCATTCTTGGCCTGAATGGTATCCTGGGGCTATGGTCTTAAGGGCTCCATCAGGCCCTATCCAACCAGTAATACTGGTCATTTTTGTGTTTTTGAATTTTGATCCACATTTTTCCTCCCACTCTACCCAGGATCTCCAGTTCTGATCCCTTCCCAGGTGGTTGGCATTAGTAGCTGGGAATCATCTAGTTCTTCTGGTCTCGAGGTCCATCATATCCTTGGACTAATTGTTCCCAAATGGCTTTGATTTTCTTCATTCTTCTTTGCCTCAGATAACAGGAGAACAATAGTTAAATCTTAGATGGTTACTAGAAAGCTTTTAAGACCCCAGTCACTACTCACCAAAATAGTTTATGGAACATGATTTTTATTATAAATTTTAATGAATTTCTTTTTTATTGTGCTTTAGGTGAAAGTTTACAGAGCACATTAGTTTCCCATTTGATCCTTTGTACATAAAGTGTTCCATGACATTGGTTGCATTCTCCACAGTGTGTTAGCAATCAGCCCATTTCTCTGTTTTCTTTTATCCAAATTTTTTACCCCTTCCTGCCTTCCCATTTTTGCTTTGGGGCAATGTTGTCCTTTTGATCCTGTAAAATTTTGTTCTAAGGAACATGTTCCTCTTGGGTGTTATTGTTTATTTTACGTGCCTATCTTTTGCTTGGCTAAAAGGTGGTCTCCAGGAATGGTTTCAGTTTGAAGTCAGAAGGTTGTCTTAGAGCCATAGTCTTGGTGGTTCCTTGACTCTCTGTCAGACCAGTAAGTCTCATCTTTTTCATTAATTTGATTTTTCTCCCATTCAGTTTGGGACCCTCTGTTGTGATCCCAGTCAGAGCAGTCAGTAGTGGTAGCTGGTTATTCTGGTCTTGGGGTCATGTAGTCTGTGGTTCATATTGTCCATTAGTCCTTGGACTAATTTTTCCCTTGATCCTTTGATTTTCTCCTTTGCTACAGATGAGAAGACACCAATTGTATCTTAGATGGCTGCTTACAAGCTTTTAAGATCCAGACACTACTCACCAAAGTAGGATGCAGAACGCTATCTTTATGAATAATGTGTACCAATTGACATAGATATTCCCTAAGTCTATAGTCCTTTGCCTTTGAGGTTAGGAACTTCATCCTATGTTTGGTTACGTCTAAAAAGTTGCCACAATTGTGCCCTTGTGTGCTCTAGTGTCTACATTATTGTACATGCAGCACTTACAATTATGTATGTAGAAATATCAACAACCAAACCTATGTCTGCAGGTGGATGTATGCCATTATATCCTCTTACACCTCTTAGCATACCTATCTACCTATGTAAACCAAAAAGCAAAACTCACTGCCATCGAGTTGATTCCAA
>NW_006921818.1:3428337-3429516 GCF_000298275.1 Orycteropus afer afer | reverse complement strand
CTCCAGTCTATGTGTGTATCCACTTGTAAATTATTATTATTACTGTTATTACAAGATTGTGTGTGTAAGAGTATTCACTTTTGTTGCCTTTAACTATTGTGCTCTTCCCTATCTCTTCCACTGTCTTGATCATTTTGTGCTGACCTCCCCCTTATTGTATATTGCCTTTCCCTTCACCCAAGTTAATACATGCTTACCCTCTAGTTTGTGATTTACCCTCCCTTTCCCTTCCACCATTGGTAAACTCCAAAGAATGATTCTTTCTGTGTGTAAACTTTTTCTTGACTTTAACAGTAGTGGTCTCATACAATATTTGTCCTTTTGTGACTGACTAATTTCAGTCAGCATAGTGTCCTCTAGGTTAATCCATGTTACGAGGTATTTCACAGATTCATTGTTATTCTTTGATGTTGCAGAGCATTCCATTGTGTGTATTTACCATAGTTCGTTTACCTAGTCATCTCCTGATGGACGTTTCATCATTTAAAAATATTAATTATATAGAATGGATAGAGTCAATGAAAATAGCTTGGAGATCTCAGTTTTCAGAAATCTATCCACTTTGCCTACATCTAACATAAACCTCGTGACATGCGTGTCTGTTCGAAATGTTCTCCATCTGCCCCTAAACTTGAGTTGTTTTGATAGTATCCTTAAGCTCCTACTTCTGTTCACACCTGCCAGTCCCCAGTTTCATCCTTACCCCTGCCCACCTGTGGCTTTTGTTTTAGTTGCCATCTTCTGGAAATTTATTCTTTGTTATCTGCTGTCCCTGTGAACTCTCTAGATTCCATGGGGTGTGTATCTCCTTCTCTTTTTCTCTCAGGATCTTGGATATTCACTTTCTATTTTCTCTAGATTCTCCCCAGAGTCCTTTTTTTGGTGACACTATCTTCTTGCATTACACATTCTTGCTATGGGCATTTGCAACTCAGTGCATATTTTTCAGCAGAAAATTTTTATACATTGCCGTGGTTTCTTACATCAGTACTGAAAATCTGACAGTCCATATTCGTTGTTGTTGTTGTTATGTGCCATCGAGTCAGACCTGACTCATAGCGACCCCCCCTTGGGTTTCTGAGGTGGTATCACTACGGAAGTAGATTGCCCAACCTTCCTTCTGAGGAGTGGCTGGTGGGTTTGAACTGCCAGCCTTCTGGTTAGCAGTCAAGTGCCTTA